>NW_026096002.1:600000-854467 GCF_023614345.1 Adelges cooleyi
ATATTTTTAGTTGGCGGAGCGAAGCGACGGCGCCGAGCGAGCGAATGCTAAAACACTCGGAGACCTGCCGTCCTTATCAGTTTTCAACACGAATTCCGCCCGCTGATAAGGAACTGAACATTGGTAGTAAAAATTGGTAAAAGTGGTAACAACCCAAGTAAGCAACACCGGACACTTGATATTTATTAACCGTCTAACTTCTAGACTATTCTTTTCAATTTAAAATTTAAAAAAATTACAGATACATAGCTAGACTTACTCTACACTAAGTACTTAGCTTGCAAAATATTTGTCCATAACTAGGTATGAATTCTGATTACTAGATACAGCCTATAGGTACCGTGAATTATAACGTCATTCCTTTAAGACGTATTGCGATGGCTCGACACCGTGGCCGGCGCAGCCGGGCACCCCCCTAGGAACCGCTGTGCACTGACTTCCACATACCGTGGCCGGCGCAGCCGGGCACCCCCCTCGGAATCTGTGACCTCCCCGAAAATACTTTGCAGCGAGGGGACGTGAGCGTGCCCGGCGTAGCCGGGTACAGTACCGGGAATCTGTGACCTACCCGCCCGACTCGGGGGCCTGGGGGCGGAGCCCCCAGCTAGAGCGAAGCTCTAGTACATCAATAAAATATGATAATACAAGCATTGTCGTTAATATTATTAACCTTAGAAGCTATAAAGTACCCAGTAATTGTTCGATCCAGGTATGCACATATGCGCCCCCTGTTTGTTATTATGTGGCGAACCGGTAACACTGTTTGTGCCACTACCACCGGCTGGAGCGGGCGCTGATGTAACGGCGCTCGTGTTCGCCAGCAACCGTGTTTTCGTTGACCGTTGTTGTGCCCACCGGACGTATTCGCTCGCCTATGTATACCGCGCAATCTGGTCCCATGTGGTTATTTTGTAGCACATGGTCTTTGTGGTAAAGTTAAAATCGCCCTGCGATTTCGCTTGCACCCCTGTGCACAGTTTGCCTGCACCCTTGTGCCTAATGTTAGCACGCCGTGCGATTCACCTACATTTTCTCCGCAACTGCATATCGGCTATCCAGTGACCAGTGGGTTGAACAGTCGATGAGTACCTTATTGGTAATATAAATATAATTATTTTGTTAAGTTATTTGCGCCGTGTGGCATTAGTTTATAAGTGTCTCCCCTGTACCCATCGATTACTCATTTTGTTCGTTTTTATGTTTTAAGTTTCAATACATTTTTAGTTAGTTCAATTTCGCACTCGATTTCGATTTATTTGTAAGTACCCTCCTTCTCATCTTATACAGTCCATTTTTATCCTCATAATTTGTTAATATATCACTCGTTGAACCACGGGAATAATCAGACCCAACCCGCGTAAAGGACATCCGGGCGGTCGATTAAACAGTAATATCGGCACTAGTATATAATGTATACTATACTTATTTAGTTAATAGTTTTAACTTTTAACAATTACTTAAAACATGTTTTTATTTGCAAGTCGATTTAATTCAATTTTACATTCAATTGCTATTAAAATGTTATTCAACATTACTAAAATCAATTTAATAATAACTTATATTTGAAAAATGTATAAAAAAGTTCAACACGGTGATACTCCTTCATTTACTCTATTAGTCGTTGACTTATTTCAGGTAAAATTTAAACAACTCAGGTATTATTAAATTATAAAATGAGCACTAAAATCAATTTGGTTGTTATATTTTTGTTTTTGATACTACATCTCAAAACGTGTTATTTCTTAATTATTGCTTGCCAAGTATAGTTCAAATCAAACCGCGCATTATGGAATATCAAAAAAATATTTGTAGTCAACTTATGACAATGAGCTGTGCATTGTACTAATTCTGTATTAATGTATAGTTTTATTACTTGAAAGACATCTAAAAAGAACCCATACAGTATACACAATAGCAAATCACAATAGTCATCATTTTACTCTTGCTGGATGATTACTGTTCCTTGTTTATAACTTAATATGACTTAAAGATTGAAAATATTACCAAAGAGCAGTTTAACGAGCTACTTTGAAATCAATTGATTAAAGTATAACAATTATCAGTACCTACCTAGATAATCACTATGTTTTTTAGCGTGACATAGGGTTTTTAAGTACTGAGTTAAACACTCATTATTAATTATACTTATCCATTCACAATAATTTTTCTTTTTCTTCAATAATCTGTTTTAAATTATTTATTTTTTATGTTATTTATCAAAATAATATGCCTACTGTATGTGTAATACTTACTATCTTAGTGTAATGTATCAGTTTGAGTTTACCCACGTTGAACAGTTTGTTTAGTTGAAAGTAATTATTTGTTAGTTAAGTTAAAAAAAATGTCTAATAACTTGCTTTAATTTTGACAAATTTTAACATTTTCTTGATTGTTTTAAGAGGTAATATTTAATTTAGTTCAACATGAATTGATTTTACCCGATATTATGATTGAATCATTAATGGCATATTTGGTCATGCAGTTTTGAATAAGTTAGATATTGTCTCTTAAACAGTTTAAGGCAGTGTTTAAATTGTTTTAAAATAATAAAATGTAATTTGAGTAAAGAGGTACTTAGTGTTCGACAAGGAAATCTCAAACAAGAGTTCGGTAAAAAAATAACTATTTCTTAAAATTGTTATACTCTAGATTTTGTCTAATGGAATCATGCCTTATGAGTTATTTCGTTTGTATAAATATTGTTATTGTATTATATAGCATACACTATTATTTTATTTTCACTACATATGTATACATTATAAAAAACTAAATATTTACCGAAACTTAAGGTGTTGAATTTTATGCATATCTACCAGGAATTTTATATTTGTCATTAGACAACTATGGCACTATGCATTGTAGGTACTTGTGTGTTATGCGACTACCATATGAGTAATAAACTATAAAAAATATTTTCCATAGCTATACGTAGAAATGGATATGAATTAGACAGCATTAGGTAACAGGGTTGTTATACTTGTCAGCGTTATTAAACAACATTTTACAAAATTATTTTTTTTATTGAGGTTTCTATAGTTTGTTTTTTTTAATGTTAATTTTTTACTTGACTGACGTGCGTGCATACAAAAATGACACAAGTGAACGTGAAACAAATACTAATTGTTTATTATGTTTTATGCATTTGCCTGTTAAAAACATTTAAATAAGAACAAAATTGTTTATAATTTGTAATCACATCTCAAATGCTTCCAGTTTATTTTATTCCGCCTATTACTATAGTTTACAATACATATTGTTATTATTTTAAATCTACAGTAGAAAGTCATAATCTGCATACTGTATATTTATATGTCACTTCCTTGATTTGTTCAGCTTTTTGAACTAAATAAATCGGTTTAGTATTAGAACCTGAAAAAAATATTTCAAAAAGTTTAGCCAAGTCATAGATTACAATTAAAATACATAAAATATGTCTTATTTTACCGAGTTTTTATATATTTCTTCTTCTTCAGGTGCCTATCCGATTCCGAATGTTGGTGACTATCATAACAATTCCCACTATGTTGCCCGCAACGTGGAACAACTCATCACATGATCTGCCAGGTCCTCTCTTCAAATATTTTCCCTTGCAAAATGGATTGAAGTATAGAATATCTGCTTTCATTTCTTATGTGTCTCAAGTATTATATAATAATGGTGTTAATGAACTCGGTTCATTCTTCTGAGAACTTAGATGTTTGTAATCCGACAAGTCCAAAGTATCTTCAGTGTTATTTTTTATAATCACATTTCAAATGGTTCCAATTTATTTGTGATGTCATCGTTCAGAATCACTACTCCATACAGCTGCACAGAGAACACATAGAATATTGTAAGTCTCATATTTGTTTCAAGAGAGAGATTGTGACTTGATGGTTGCGTTAAGTTTTGTTAAATGTTGTTCTCGCTGCGATACATTATTTTTATATGATTAGATAACATTAATTTAATAATCCGTACTTCAAGACTTTTTAACGTAAACTACAAAGTTATTTATAAAAAATAATAAGTTTTAAAAAAAAACAGAATAATAACATAGTAGGTACTTACTATGCAACTATAAAGTATAAACTATGAAATGCATAATTATTAACTAGGTTAATAATTATAGTTAACTAGATTCAACAATCTACAGACTACAATATCTTTATCAATTTAGTGTGTTTTGTTTCATAATATTAAACAAAATAATGATAATAAGTATAAAATACTCAACCGCAAATAACCACATCTATTGTATTATCTAATTGTGATAACTAATAAGTATGAAATGGTCAACCGAAAATAATTAGGTAGGTAGGTATATAATGTCATTATTATTGGGGTGACATGCATCCGCCACGTCATTATCTATAATAACTTTATTATGTGGGAATAATGACTAGGGAAACTTATGACGGAATGTCCAGTGGATGAAAAATTGATTCTATAAATTGTCCAACAGTGATTATGGTATCACACAATAGCACCTACATACAAGTGTATACGAGCAGCATTGACGCGTGCTCTCCATTTCCCACCTGTCTATAAATTTAAATGTATGTAGCTATGTAACTACACATCCAAAATAAAAAATATAAGTGCACATATTTAAATATACTATAGCACTAGATAATTTTAACAGAAAAAATATTTGTTGCTATTTGAAAATCAAAAGTTGCTATCAAAATAACTAATTTGGGAGGGGGTAGGAACATAAAAATTTGTGGAAAATTGAGATCACATTTTATAAAAACTGGGTATAAGTGTACTTTACCGGGCACCCTTTTTTTTTACTTTTTTTTTTTTTAATCGATATTACGTTTAGTGCTGATGAAATTTTGCTAATGAATTTTTTGCCGGACGAACTTAGTTTCGACGTTACAGACGTTTTAAGTTCGCGATTACGGCCGGGCGCGCACTATACAATAACACGGTTACAGCGGGGTCGACTACCTGTTCTCGCCCGTCGTGGTCTTTTTTTTTTTTGCCGTAATACCTTGTAGATATTAATATAAAATATCATACCATGTTTTACTTAAATTTAAAACTGTGACCTCCTCCTAGACTGTAGTCTGCAAACCTAGGATATTTTTGGTTTAGCGGAGCGAAGCGACGGCGCCGAGCGAGCGCCGCGAGCGAGTGCCAAAATACTCGGTGACCTGCCGTCCTTATTTGCGATTTTAAGTTAAATCAAGTAGAATAATAATATTTATACTATATTTCTGATCGCGTCGCCTTGCATTACGGGCGAGAGCAGGTAGTCGACCAAATTTGCACAATTATTTAAAAAAGGGAAACATATAAGGAAAGGATTTAGAAGCAGTAATAAATAGTTTAAATAGATTAGGTGAAAAAATAAAACTTTACTTATTCGGTAATTATTTATTTTTTTGGTAGACATGACATAATACAGAAATAAACGTATAGCATTACGTATTTACTGTAAAAAGAAAATGTATTATGTAAAATATATCATTGAAAAAAACCTAAGACGGTTGTTTTCCCGTCAGCTTAAATATATGTATAATATTTTTAGATTTTTAATTTTATAGTGTATATAGTGATCATTTTAAGGTAAACTATAATATATTATGTAAAGAA
Organism: Adelges cooleyi; assembly: GCF_023614345.1. NCBI lineage: Eukaryota > Metazoa > Arthropoda > Insecta > Hemiptera > Adelgidae > Adelges > Adelges cooleyi. Next base: position 605,584 of record NW_026096002.1, read on the forward strand.
CAGAATACAGGTGCCAGTGTTTTTCTGACATTAAGTTAGTATGTGGGTGCAGTTCGTTGATTTCCTCGTTGTAAGTTTTCCTCGAGTGTAATGACTGTGCCATAACGGTTTCTTACTGTCCATGTACCACCGATTTTCCTGATTGTCGTTTCGAAAGAAGCACAACTGTTTAAGGTACATGTACTGCTAGTTGAGTCAATGTTAACTTCGTTTATGTATGCCATTGGATTTTGTGTACTCCAGTACATTCCAAGCAAACGACAATTGGGTAACGATATAACATCCTGCTCAGATCCTGATAAAAAATTTGAAACATTTCTTTTTTAATTTGCTAATATTAGCTTACTAGTTACTACTTATCCTTATGGTACAAAAAACAACGATTTTTTTTGTTAATACGAAGTCATAAAAAAATAATACAATAGACATGGTGTCGTATTGAACAGCCGTGATATTTGTATTACATGCAAGTACGTGTTAGTAGTTATAATTTATTTAGTTAATAGTTAAAATCTAAAATAAGTTGTATCCTTGTCCTATTAAATAACTTAAATATATATATATATATAAGTTCAAAAACCATACAACTCCATAATAATATTTACCTAATATACGACGTCTAATTAGATTTTTTAAAGACCAAGCAACATGTTCTCTTCTCAAGTATGCAAGGTTTTTCAATGTATTCTCAACTATAACAATAATTATTAAAAGACCGTGTTGCGAAGACATAATTATGATAACTAATATATTGTTCGCCAATTGTGATACAACTAACTTTTTGTACAAACACATATTATTGTTGAACCTCAACAAATGTACTTTTTCTATACTTCAAATCCCAAAGAATTTATTACTCATTAACACTGTAGTCTCACTTTCTCTCCCTCTTTCCTCAACAAAAAGTTGAATTTATTACAATTGTTTTCTGTCATAAAAATTAAATAAATAAAATGTAGCAAAGATCAACTCTAAAACAAGCTTTTAAGGCCATTTATGAATACCAAACAAAAAATAATTACCAGCAAAACGGCCTACTCTCATATCAATTTCTGTAGGAAACACATCAAACATCAAATTATTATGTAGTTAATAATAACTTAATAAAGTCCCGGTTTATATATTTTATACATAACATTCACTCTATAACTTAGGTTAATTAAATCAATTATAATTAATGCAAAATATTATTGTATAAGTGTACATTTATATCTTATAACAATTTTTAAATAAATGGTTTAAATTTTATTTCGAACGATTCTTAAAAACTTAATCATAAAACATATATAGTTTTTTTAAATTTAAAAATACATTCTTTTTTATATTTACCTATTTCACTCAGTAAGTCAGCAAGCATTTTGTCGAATAAATCATTGACATCTAAAATTTATAACAAAATACATTTTAATGTACCCACATATATTTTATTATTGAAACCGATATATCATATTGGTGTTTGTCAACAAGTACATATTATTCTCAAAGTAATTATAAATAATAAATATGCGATAAGTATAATAAATATTATATATAAAAAAAGGTTTTTATTTTGCATTAGGTGAACTGGAGGTTCTGAAATTAATACAAAAGTCTCGTGTGCATAAAGAATATCAAACAACTGCTTGGAAACGCTTCCATAAAGTGCAATGAAATGTATTACCTGTTCTTCCCCAGAGAATTTCTGTATGGTCTGAAATTAACAATACAAAAATTAATGTTACATCATTTTATTTTATATTCTATTATATATGAAATATTGGAAATAATTTTATAAAATTTAACAAAATCTATTACCCGGTACAGCCATCAAAAAACAAATTATGCCTGAAATTAACATTAAATAAATAAATGATATTGAATTGAATTTGCTATAGTAAATAATTAGTTATTACATTATTCATATATAAATTATAAGACAAAAGTCAAAGTAGAAAAAACTATTTTTTATAGACTAGTTGATGTAGTTTAGGCGATGAGAATAAAATATACTAATCAGACGAGGTTGGTAGAGCTAACATCAGTTTTTTTTTATAAAGCTTCTATACAAATTTCGGTAAAAAATAAAATAATTATAAAACTCATCAGTTGCATTAAGTGAGTATGAGATGAAGTTTTTATATAATTTTCAAATAAATTTTCTACTCTTATCTTGATGTTTTTATCATTATTATAACTATTATTACGGAAATCTTGGTAGGTCGGGTCATTATTGACATTATCAACCATTGTCTCAATTAGATACTCCAATCCATCTAGAATAAACAAATGAAGATTTTTGCTATACTAAAATATTAAAATTAAATCAAATTAGGTAAGGCAAAACTTCTATATATATTAGCATATTATTTGAAATATAATATCTTACTTAATCTAGATCTACTTCCTACAGTTAAATCATTCTTTTCGTAAGCAAGTTTGATGCCAATAGCTGTGACACATAATTTTAAAAATATGTATAAAAACACTAAATTAAAAAAAATTACAAAACATTTTTTTTTTAATTAAAAATGTTACTGACTTGTAAGGTGCACAAGTTTCATATAAAGATCTGTAAAAAAGTGTAATATTGATTTTTTTTTAAATTTTAACTAATTTAAGTTTATAACTGTGATAATAAAATAACTACCATAAGGTGCCAAAACTTCCACAAAGAATAAAGATATTAATAAACAGAAGCGTTTCATTTTTATCTGCAAATAATAATAAATAAAAAAACATTTTATATTAGTCACAGTTACCTCCGGTTTAAAGATGAGAAGGTTATAGTTTTGCGGGGCCATTTTAATATTATAAATATATACGAATATATGTATGAATATTTTTCTACTTGACCCTCACAATATTTTCTAGACCGTTAACTGAATTTTTTGTATAGAAGTTAGAAATTAAACTAGAAAGGTTGATTATTTGGCCAAAATTACAGTAATCTCATTATACTGAGGATTGACAAAAATAAAAATAAGTCTGTTGACTATTTATATTGCATAGTAAAAAACTTAGGTTACACTATTCAAAATAGAAATTAGGTAAAAGTATTCAGCTAAATGCTGTTATTAAAGTCAGACATTATATCCACTTAATTTTCAAGCGTCTAAACTGAATAGGAACCATTATGCGTAGTCAAACGCATAATGGTTCCTATTCAACCCATGAGGATTTAAAGCGAAACATTTAGAGAGTTAATAGTGGAATGAAGATAACGTTTTAGAGAATATCAAATCCGTTTTAAAAAAATATCCTTAGAAATATAGTTGTTACCGTTATATAAAGTATTAACATATATTTTCAAATATTAGACTATGATGTGCTGAATTGATGAAATTATAAAATATAACTGTCTTAATAATGAAGAAAAAAAAAATGTTAAAAAATATTTCGTCCAAGTAAAAAAAGGAATATTCAGCAAAATGATTTAGCTATTATAAGTATTAAATTGATTTTAGCGTTTTGTTTTAAAATCGTCCAAATTAACAACTTAAAAACATGAAAAATGAAAAACATGAATTTTTTTTTGAACGATGAACAAAAAAACACGGATGGTGAAAACCAATTTTTTGTTTAATATTTATATTAGATTTATAATGTGTTTACAATTATCAAACAAATAATAAATTATAAATTATTTTTCGTAAGTCAAATAAGAAAATAGATGTTTCGTAAATTTTAACATTTAAACTATTTTCTTCCTTAAATATCGGCATTTATTTTCTAGACCGCAGCTACGCTCTTATAAATATAGAAATCATTATTTGCAAATTTCTGTAATCCGATTCTTATGTTTTTTTGTGGTTTTGTAATCAATTTTTTTTTCATTTGGAACATGACTACCTAATATTTTTCTTAAAAATTAAGTAAAAGAAAAAAAAATTGTTTTTAATTTTGAAATTTTATTTTTAACGATTAAAAAAAACTTTAAATAAAATTGTACACATATAGGAATTTAGTTCCCTGCACAGTTATTTTTTTTCATCTTTGTACTGTTCAAACTTTTTGAGTTATGTTTGAAAATCTAAATCATTTTGATGAATGTTTCTTCTTTGAGTTTTACGGATGAAATATTTTCTTAAATTTCTATTAATCTTGGTTGTGCATGTATAAGAGATCTACTTTTGTGAGGTATTATGAAAACGATTTTAAACCGCCTATTTCCAATACACATCCGTAACTACACTTCAAGCCAAATAACGAAAAAAACCAACAACATTTATAGAATTGTCTCTGAAATGTGGACTGGGTAAAACAATGATAAACAATGGATAATAAAATAACTAGAAATAAAAGTTTTTTTACCATAAAACCAGAGTCTTAAATCAAATATTTTCGTATAATAACGGAAGTGGGCCAAGATTTATTTCTATTTTTTTTAATAATGAAAAGTTTTCCGGGTGGTCACCCATCCTGGATCAAACAGTAACAGACACAGCTTAACCTCAGATGCCGCGTGGCACACTGCGTCCTCACAATGCCCCTGTATTATTTTTAATGTTATTCGTAGGAACTTTTTTCACTTTTCACTCCCAAAATATTCAATAAATCAAAATTTTCCAAAACATGTTTTGTTTTTTATTTTTTTTTAAATAAAAAACTGAAATTAAAATTTTTTTTTTAGATTTAAAAAAAAAAATAGAAATACTTACTTAAATTGTGGACTTGGTAAGAGGTTCTTGGACAACAAACGACTTGTTCAGCTATTAAAACTAAATGTACTGCTTGCGACTTATGGCTGTGCTTATACTTCAACTAGAAAATCAGAATTCTAATAGGCTTTTGTTGTGTAACTATGTTCATTTATGTACACATCAGGTTCAGTTTTTTTTTTTTGTGATTTATCGTGTACATACTTTACTTGGAAAGCGGAGTTTAGACTATTTTATTCTACACACTACTGTTAAATAAAATATATATATTATTCGTCGGAACAGTATTTTTTTTTTTATTTTACTATGGTTTTACAAAAACTGTTTCAACGGTTACAAATATTGAAATTCAAAACAACCTTAACGGTATTGAAATACTAAAATTCGAGTAACGTAAATTATATTATGATGTGTTATAGCTAATTGAAATATACTAATTATTTTCTGCAATAATTTATAACAATGTGCCTTATGCTAATTATGTTTAATCTAGAACGAATTGATCTGATTGATTTGACGACTTTCGGTTTAGTTTATGGTTAGGATCACAAAACTGTGTTAAGTTTGAATTTTAATCAACCTCAGCAAGTTTACTACTATGCTACCTAACCTACCTTGATTGTAAATAATAATCAACATTTACTATTTACAACATTATATTTGTCTACAAATTGTGAATAACAACAATATGTCCATATTCTACGAGCCCTGACCCCACATTGCTTCTTTATTTTTTAGTTTAAAACTGTTGAGACTTAAACGCCAAAACAGTTTACGAAATTGCCACAATTTTGCATTATAATGTGCATTGTTGCATTTTTTGATAAAACGTGTGTACAATAAGTAAACAAATGAACTTAAATTAATTTAAATTTTCTTTAAAAGCAAATAACAGATAAAGTAAAATTAATAAGAAGTATCTACATTTTCAATATATGGACTTTAAGAAAAGAATATTACCGTTGAACCGGATCGGTAAGGTTTTAAGGTAAATAATTTTTTTTTTACATTAAATTATTTTTCATCGATATAAGCATGAACATTTTCAATGACAAAGTCTGGTATGAGTTGTTCAGTTTATTTTTTATTCTATGTGCAATAATATTAAGTATAAAAAGCCAGCACAATTGGGTCAGGTACACATTTTTATTTTTAGAAACAACTGTTTCACGGGCGACGAGTAATCATACACATATGTACACCAAGAAAACAGTATATTACAAGATGGATATTTCAAAAGGCGGTTTGATTCTTTGTAATACAAGCAAAACAGTATCATTCTAAAATTGTTCAGACCTTAACGTCAAAACCGTTCACGAAGTAGCCATAAATTTGCATTATAATGTGCATTTTTAGATAAAACGTGTGTACAATAAGTAAACAAATGAAAAAGTTTTTCAGCCGAGTCTACAACCACGAAAGAGCATTTTCATGTCTCGTTGAAGTATTGAAAAAAATTAGAGTAGTGATGGAATTATAGATAATGAAATAGTATATTACAAGCAGTAACAAGCTAGTATCTAAGGTTAGTAAACAGTAACAGGCTAGTAACATATCAAGTTTCTGGCTAATATTTTTGTGTTTTCATTATATCTGGCCTGAAACAATTTATAGAGAATTTGGCCCTTTAAACTATTCTAAATTTATTATTTAGTTCTAGTTTGATCGTTGTAAATACAACACATAATTAAAAATAACAGCTTAAACATTTTTTTGGTAACACTTTTTTTGGTTATGTGACAGAGCTAATTCCCACCCTCAACCCCATTCCAACCCCCAACCCTATATCTCTTATTTCTTATATCTTACTCTTACCCCAATCTCCTACCCTATTTCTCACCCTATACCCTACCCCTATCTCCTATCTCTTATCAGATAACAGCGTAACGGTTTTTTGGTAACTCTTTTCGCTCAGTTACGTGCCAGAGCTGTTGAATAACTGTTTCATTTACTTCAACAAGACAATTTTGAGTAAATAAAATAGGACTTAAACAGAATTTTAAATAAAATCCAATTAGTCGATTTCTACATTAACCTAGAAATGGTTGGACTGGGGGTGGAATAGGGATGGGGGTGGGAATTAACTGTGGTGCATAACCGAAAAAGTTTTTCAGTCGAGTCTGCAACCACGAAAGATCATTTTCATGTCTCGTTGAAGTACCGAATAAATTTAAAGTAGTGATGGAATTATAGATAATGATATAGTATATTAAGAAGCAGTAACAAGTTAGTATAATATTAAAACATCAAGTTTCTGGCTAAATTGTTGTGTTTAATATCTAGCTTTAAACAACAATTCATAGAGAATTTGGGCCCTTAAACTTTTTTGAATTTATCATTTATATCTAATTAGAACGTTGAACGTACAACATATCTCTTATCTCCTATATCTTACCCCTATCCCCTAATCACTTTCTCTTACCCCAAATCTCTTACCCTTATCTCCTACCCCTATCTCCCAACCTCATCCCCATTACCACCCCAAATCCCACTCTCATTCCCACCCTAACCCTAATACCAACTCCATTCTCACCCCTATCCCTATTCCCACCCCAACCCCACCCCATTAACATCCCCATCCCCACCTCAAACCCCAACTCCGCGTCCTAACGCTTTTTTCGCTTTTTATAGCCGGTCTTGGAGGGGTATAAAAAAAATACACACTTATCAAAAATAATATCTCAAATTAATCATTTCTTACGAGCAATAGATTAGTTAAGTGTCTTGCTAATCAGTTTATTACGTTGGATAATATAATCATGTTGTTTGTGTATTTAGCGGGTTGGTTTCCCTATTACTATGTACAAAATATTATTGGAACATTGCCTACTTATAACTTATTTATTTAATTAATAGTTTTAGTATTTATTTAATAGTTTCTCGGTCGTTTTATGGTACAAACAAAACCCCAAGGTTTGATGTAAATAATGAAAAACGTGTGCGAAGATACGCACTTGTGCCAAAATACGTCTCTGTTACTTTAATCTTTGTATAAACGAACTTTTATACTTAAACTACTCGCCGTAAGTTTAAGATATACAATAAGTTAATTTTTAATTTTTTTTTCTCGATTTTCAATGAGAAGGGATGAACTTTTTAGAACGATACCGATTTGCTTAAATTACAAAGTATCAAACCGCGTTTTGAAATATCCAACTTGTAAAATACTATTTTGTTGGTGTATTTGATTGTCTAAGATTACCCGTCGCCTGTAAAACAGTTGTTCACAAAATAAAAACGTGTACCGCTATGCCCCGACCCCACTGTGTGGGTTTTTTATACTTAATATTCTTGCACATAGAAAAAAAAATAAACTGAACAACTCATACCCGACTTTGTTATTGAAAATGTTCATGTTTTTATCGATGAAAAATAATTTAATGTAAAAAAAAAATTATTTACCGATCCGGTTTAACGGTAATATTCATTTCTTAACGTGCATATATTCAAAATATAGATACTTCTTATTAATTAAGAAGACATGATATTAAGTCAAAACTTAATCATGAAACACGAATTATTTTGTTCTCTGCACGATATGATATTGCTTAAAATTCAGCATTTCCTTTTTTTTTTTCTTACCTATAACATATTTTATTTCCTAAATCCTTAAAGCTTCTTGTTAAAGTGAAATGAAGAAAAAAAATTCTATCCCTTTAATGGAAACGGTTTAAATTCCACAAAAATTTTGGAATTAATTCGACTATTTCTTAGAAGAATGCCAAAATCTTAATAAATTATTTAGTCGTTATTAAAATATGAAAAACAATACAATAATTATTGTAAGTCTTAATTGGACGCTGCCCTTCGATGAAATCATAAAAAACTATACCTACTAATAACTGTCCTATATCTACACTGTATTTTTCCCTTAACATTGGAATGGAATTTAAAAAAAATATATTTTGTATGACGTACATTTTCGTTTTTGTTTTATGTTTTAGTTAAATAAGTTTATATTAAAGTAAACAAAAACAGGAACAAGTAAATTTGAAACAGTTAACAAAAACGAAGCTATTAGAGGTATCAACAAAACCAACGTTTAACTAAAACCTTTCAAACGTGGATATTCATATGAAAAAAAACAATAATCCAATTTATCTAATAAAACAAAAAAGTCGTTAAAAAGCATTACGGCTATTGTAGGAATTGATTAAGATTGTAGAACGATTATTTTCTAACGTGTACACATTTCTTTTACCAGATGCCTTAATTTGGGTTTCCAAACCATATGATGTTTAAGGTTTTAGTTTATGCACTGAGTTTTCATTGTATAAAATGTGCTAGTATATTAATTATATAATAATTAATATTTTAATGAAATTAAAAAAAAAAAATTTGCACGATACAAATCGTCGGTTTTATTTTATGTTTTAGCTAAAGTTTATATTACAGTAAATAAAAACATAAAATAGTGAAATTTAAACAGTAAACAAAAACACAGCTATTAGAGATGTCAACAAAACCGACGTTTAACCAAAGCCTTTCAAACGAGGATATTTATAGATAAAAATAATAATCCAATTAATCTAATTAGACAATTAAAAAAAAGTCGTTAAAATCCTTTAAATTTAATGTAGAAATTGAATTAAAAAATTTAAAGGCTACGTCTCTTTTAATTGATATTAGAAACTTCAAAGTTTAATCAAATTCTATTTTACTAAAAATAAAAATAAAAATTGTATATCTAAATTTGTATGTATAATTTATGCATATTATACCGGTTGCTGTAAGAAATTCCACAATTACCCCTCCCTAAATTCTCTTACAAAAGGGGAAAAAATTATAATGACCTTAAAAAAAATTGTATAATAAAAAACTGGTACTTGAGTAACTCAAACTCGAAACTCAATAGTATCATTCTCAATAGATGTCAATAAAAATGTTTTATTGATTTGATACATTTTTTTTTTTGATTTAAGGTGTTTATGTTAAAATATACAAAATCTTCGAAAATCACAGTTTTCCACTAATTAATAAAAAACTGTAGTTCTGAATTTTTTTTTCGTTTGTTATGGATACATATAAGTTCTAACTCCTGACAAATTTTCAACTTAAAGGTCATAAATTTACGGCTAAAAAACAAAAAATCTTGAATCATCTCTAGGAAGGTGGGAAATGGGTGTAATTTGGAACTATTTACGTATAGGGACGTACAAAATGAATATTGCTTACACATTTCAACTCGATCCGACTCTTTTTCTCGAAATTAGAGTCAGCAAAAGTTCAACCTTTCTTAGCTCCGCATCGAAGTAAAAAACCAAAAATGATTCACATAAATTGTTATTTTTTATTTTTCTAGCAAATCGTCAGTAAGTCGGGTTGGTCGTGTATTTCTTGAGACGTTGAATTTGTTATCGTCTTTTGAATGTGTAAAAAATTATTCGTATATTTTCATTTATGTAAACAGTGTAAATGGGAACGAACATCGAAGAACCCAAGAGTTTTTCTATACTAAAAAAAATTGTGTTTTCGAGTTAACGTTTAGGCGAAAATTCGATAAATAATACTTCCATAGAAAATCATACTTTTAAATGCCACATGCCAACTCTCTAACAATTAAAAACCTGTATACACCTATGTCATAGTCTTGTCATTAATGACTTATTAGTCCGTATTAGCCTAAAATGAGACCCATAATTCGTTGAAAATTTTCCACCATCTTTTATGGTCACTGTCATTTTAAATATTTTGCAATTGAGCGGAACACGAAGCAATGGGTATTTTTAAGACTGATAAAACTTTTTTTATTGGACACTCAGACCAAATGTTTTCATCATAGCTTAAAGATGGAATAAGTACGGTTAAATTTTCAAAAAAAACAATAAAAATTGATATTAAAAATGGTTACACGTTGTAAAATAAGATAAAGAAAAACAAAATTTGATTTTCCTTTTGATTTTGGAGTAAAACGAACGATGCAGCAAGAAGTTGATTTTTTGAAAATATAAAAACGACTTTTAAAAAATACTAGTTGTATGCATCCCGTTTTGAACTATGATGAAAACATAGTTTTTAGTTAGTTTGTAAAAACAAATGTTTTATGAATTTTCCATAACCCTATCAAATATTAGTGACGTATATCTTTAACGTTAAATTTAAACTAAGAATAATTATCTGAATAGTATACTGGTCGATAACCCCATTTGGATAATTACTTTTGGAGTTATTAAACTTAAAAATTTAGGGTGGAAGGGTGGAGTGCATTATAGTTTTTTTCTGCTGGCACTGAGCTTCTGTGAATCTAAACTGTGAAAAAAAAATGTAAATGTCTAGTAATTTTATAATATTGTAAGTTAACACCATATTAATTGTCTCCAATTATAAAAATTACAAATTTGCTATTATTTTAAGAGAATATGAGTGTCCGTCCTTAATGAATCTATCAATTTTTTAATGTATTTTGATTTATCAATAATATCAGAATAACATGTTTTTGTATCATTACATATACTTGAAGGTATACGTTTATTATTATTAGGTGTTCGCTTTACAACGATTTATTATTTTGTTTTCTTTATCGATGCGCAAAAAGTAGTAAAAGGAAACGAATATAGCCAAGTAATGACTGAAAATGCATTAGTACTTTTCCTAAGGATTTGAAGAATTCCTTGAAGGTCGACTTTATAAAGAATATTTTGCCGACAATTTTGACCGATTTCTAACAGTGGATATTTTGATTCTTTTCCATACTAATTAATTAGAGTAACAATAACTATTGTGCAAAACAGTGTAACGATTTTAAACAATCGGTGGCATTTGTTGACGGCTGTTATTATACTATACTTAAGAAGAATGTCTTTTATTTTTGCGATACAGCTGCGATGGCTGACTAAACACATAAAAAAAACTAAACGTCTTGGTTTAAAATATACTAACGGACAAATTGTAAAATTTGGTATCTACATTTTTTTTTTATGAAACAATAAATCATTTGAAAATTCTCTTTATCGTAATTAAATAAATGTAAAAAAAGGGAAAAGAATCAAGTTAAATATTGTTGGAAAAACATAAAAAAAAACTATTTTCAAAATAGCCATTAGCAGTTCCATTTTGTTGAACTTTTCAAATGTATGATGATCGTTCCTCTTGTACATCCTCACTAGCTACAATAATATATTTAATTGCAACTTAAATCTAACAACAACAGCTAATGTAATACAGTGGCGTTATTTGGATAAAGGCTGAGAAGGTATTTTCCTCCTTTCCCTCGTGTCCGATCTTACCCAACCCACGTCAAATGCATTATAGCATTTGTATCTTTAATGAGTATCTTCATTTTTTCGGTTAAAAAAATATAATACTGCTACATTTTTTTATACTTAAGAACAATAAATCAAGACCGTCTCATTTCGATTTAAGGCGTTTCAAACTTTAACATAATCATAGTTCTTAACCGGATGACACCCGTGAAATAATAACAAACTGTCTCATTCCTCATTACGGCTTATAAAATATTTTCCCCTATACGCCATTAGTCTCAAATTTAAATATTATCCATCTGCCAGACCCCCACGGGGGTGGCTAGGTTTTTTGTGTTTTTAGCCATAATTTTAGGACCTTTTATTTGAAAAAAATTGTCAATAGTCAGAACTCATAATATGTATCCATAACATATTAGACGAAGTAAAAATTCGGGATTACAGTTTTTTTAACTGTCGGAAAACTGTGTTTTTGTTAAATAAAAAAAAAAAAACTATCAAATTATGCTAATAATTTTACGAATAGTATTTAGAGTGGTCCCAGTAATTTTTGAGTGCTCAACTACCAGTTTTAGGTTTTAATTAAATTTTCTAAAAGTTTCACATTCAATCAGCTCGGTCAACTCAAGTCCGAATCGCAATTGTAATGGCTTTTGTTTTGTGAATATCCGTCGGTAGCCATACTTAAGGTTAGGTTACTATTTGTTTTCAGGGACTATAAAAGGCAGTAGTTTAAAATGTATCTATATGTGCGCCAATCGTATGTAAATAGTATATCCGATTCGGTAACATTTTTAAGTTTTGAAAATTTACTATGCCCTTCAAATTTTCAAAGTCAAAAGTAACACTAAAATGTGTACAAAAAAAAAAAATGTAAAACTCGAACATTGACAATTTTATATTGTATTGTTTTTGTCGTTAGAACGAAGTATTTTTTTCTGCTTGAATTTATGAATATTATTATCGATGGAAAAAAAATGCCCTAAAACGTTCTCATGTGTGCACAAGTGCCGAAATTGTATGATTTTCAAAAATATTTTAGATTTACAATAACCTTAGCGGTTTCTATGTAAAAAGTTTTATCAATAAAATTGCACATGAAAAAAATCCGAAATTTTGACAACCCACCGGGATGAAAATTTTTGAAAATTTGTTTGGCGCAATTTAAAGATTTAAGAATTAAAAATTAGCCTAAAGATAGGTCTAACAAACCGACCTAAATCCCTAAAACTTTGTTTCGAAAAGTTAAATAAAGAAAAATATTCTAGCTTTTTTATTGGAAACGGTTTAAATTCTACACAAATTTGGAATTAGTTTGACTTGTTAGTTGTTAAATCATAAAATTCCGCCAACCAAATTTTTTAAAACTTTCAGCCTTTTTCCCAGGAGGAGGGAAGGCGGGTTAGATTTCGGGGTTTGCCTTGTGCGATTTTGTTGATGAAACTTTTTATGTAGAAAGCGCTAAGGTTATAAGAAATCGAAAATATTTTCGAAAAGCGTACACTTGTGAACACATTGAGAATGTTTTAAGTCATTTTTTTCCCCATCGATAAATTTTCATACAGAAAAATACGTCGAGCGAACGACAAAAATAATATATAAAATTGTCAATGTTCGAATTTCGAATTTTTTTTTTCTGTGCACATCGTAGACCATATAATTGTTACATTGTTACTTTTTACTTCGAAAATTCGAAGGTCATAGCAAATCGTCAAAACTTGAAAATATTGTCCAATTGGATATAATAAACTTAAAGTAAACTTAAGTATGGCTATCGACGGATATTCTCAAAGGAAAAATCCATTACAATTTGGGTCGGAACTCAAGTTGGGCCGAGCTGATTGAATGTGATAAATTCACTTTTTAAAAAATTAATAAAAACCTTAAACTGGTATTTGAGCACTCAAAACTTACTGGGGCCACTCTAAGGAGTATCCATAAAAATATTGGCATGATTTGATAATTTTTTTTTTTTTAAGGTTTAACATGTTATGTGTACATAGGAGTGCTAAGTCCAGACAAATTTTCCACTAAAAGGTTCTAAAAACCCAAAAAACAACTTGCATCCTGCCGCAACGGGGTGGAAAATGGGTCCAACTTAAATTTAAATCTCAAGTAAATATTCCTCTCAAGAAATTTCAACTCGACTCGACCATTTTTCTCGAAATTGTAGCCAGTAAAAGTTCAAACTTAAAAACTAGTATGGTATTTTTTTAAATTTCAACTGTAAAGAAGTGAACTTTTCAATTTTTACTCCATTAAAGTTGCCAACTAGATAACGTTTGCGATTTATAGAGTTTTTACTCGAAGGAATTGGTCCAGAAAAAAAAGTTTCAACGCATATACAGACACAAAAAAACCTACATCATAATATATTTCAGATACCAGCTGTTGACTGTTGATTCACCTTTACTCCATTGCAGCCTACAAACTTCCAACCGTAAAAAAGGAAATTTCTTTCTTTAGCTTGGTTTAAAAAAACAATAATAAAACAAAGATTCACTACAAATTTTTAAGAAAATTGTGTGTGACCCCGTATAGCCTCATTGTAAGAAAAACTTTTGGAACACCAAGAAAAAAACACTTTTTTTTTTAATTAGTCAAAACTTAACTATAGCTGTAGTCGATTTTGAAAGTCTGTTCATATGCTTCTAAACGCCAGTAATTAGAAGAAAAATGTATTGAGTTATGCTTAATTTAAAAAAAATAGTTTATTTTGTAGAGTTATTTAAATAGATAATGAAGAATACTAGCCAAAAAATACTTTATTTCAAATAAAAGCACTGTAAAGACAATGCACTTAAAGTTATCCTACAACTATTACATATAATTAGTAGGAATCATGTCGCACCCTTGGAGCAAGACTGCAACAACTCAAGTTCTGAGGAAATACAACTTATAGATTGAACCTGCTCCCAAATGGTTAATTTTAACTTTTAAAGCTTTAATTTCAATTATTTTTGTTACCCGATGCTTGTTACTTTATTTTCAAGCCATTTTGTTAGATCTTAGCCAGACACCCCAATTTGAGATTAAGGCTGTTTAGCAATAGGTTTTTTTAACAAACCAAACTGCCAAATTTGTTTGTTGTGCCAGTTTACCATTTTAAATATTTTATAATCCGTAATGAGAAATGTGGCAATTTCGTTATACTTTTTAGTTTATCAATGAATTTCTACAAGACAAAATGTGTCAGTTTGTTATTATTTCACCAGTGTCATCTGGTTAAGGATTATTATCAAACTGAAAGTTAAAACACCTCAAATCAAAATGAGACAGTCTTGATTTATTATGCTTAAGTATAAAAAAACTGTAGCAGTATTATATTTTTTTTTAACCGAAAAAACCAAGAAATTTATTACAGAAACGTTGTTTGGGTTACACGTCAACCCATGCCTGGTCGGACACGAGTGCATTTAACCTTTTTTTTTTCATTTACCTATTCAATTATGATAAATATAGTTTTGATATGATTTACCATTACATAAAAAAAATGTGTTTACTAAATTTTACAATTTACACGTTGGGAACTACAGGAACTTTTTAGACCCTTAGGAAAATTGTTATGCATTTCCGGTCGTTATTTTGCTAAATTCGTTTCTTATGACTACATTTTGCGCATTGATAAAGAAAACAAAATGATAAATCGTTGTAAAGCAAACACCCAATATTAATGCACGTGTACCTTCGAGTATATTACAAAAACATGTTATTCTACTATTTTCCATAAATCAAAATACACTAGAAAATTGATTGATTCATTAGGGACTGTACACTAGTTTTCTCTTAAAATAATAGCATTTTTGTAGCTTTTATAATAATTGGAGACACTTAAGCTAGTGTTATTATAGAATATTATAAAACTATTACTAAACATTTGCCTTTTCTATTTTTTTTTTAAAGCTCAGTATTTTTACAGAAGCGTAGTGCCAGAAGAAAAAATTATATTTCACTCCACCTTTCCTCCCGTCCTAAATTTTAATGTTGAATAACTCCCAAAGTAATTAGCCAAAACTGGTTATCGAACGGTATACTATTCAGAAAATTATTCTCAGTTAAAATAGTAAATTAAATAGGTACACAAGTTACTATTTAAGTTTTTAAAAGTTGATAGGCTTATGAAAAACAATTTAAAACAAAGGTTAATGTTTAGTATTTTTATGTTTTTGTAAAAATATGATAACCAAAAATGTTTTCAAAAAAGATATACTACAAAATTGCAATTATTCTAAAGCGTACTCATTCTATCTTTAAACTATGACGAAAACATTCGGTTTGTAAGGCCAATAAAATTTTTTTATCAATTTTAAAAATGCCCATTGCTTTGTGTTCCACTCAATTTGAAAATATTTAAAACGGCGGTGATCATAGGAGATGGTGGAAAATTTTCAACAAATTAGGGGACTTGTTTTGGGCCAATGCGAACCAATAAGTCATTAATGATAAGACCATTGCATGGGTGTATAAATTATTTTGGTAACTGTTAGAGGGTGTGGATTTTGAATAATTTCGCACATTGGCGCATGTGTTTCAAAAGTTACACCGAGTTCAAAAGTAAATAAAGATTTATATGTACGATTTTCTATGAAAGTATTATTTATCGAATTTTCGCCTAACCGTTAATTCGAAAACACAATTCTTTTTACCATAGAAAAACACATGGGTTGTTCGATGTGCATTCCCATTTCCACTGTTAATATAAATGGAAATATACGAATCGACAAATTCAAGGTCTTCAAGAAATTCATGGCCAACTCGACTTATTTACGATTTTCTAGAATATTAAAAAAAAAACAATTAACGTGAATTGTTTTTGGTTTTTTTGTAATACAATGTTATTTCAAGGTCATTGTAATTTGTTCCCCTTCGGTAAGAGGATTTTAGGAAAGGATGATTTTTTGCAATATCTTGTAGCAACTTTAATGAATAACAAATTTGAAAATTTATGTTATTCTATTTTTTGTTTTTTAGTGAAATAGAATTTGATTGGACTTTGAAGTTTATAATATAACTTAAAAGAACCGTATTTTTTGAATTAGTTGGATTATTATTATTTTTAATACATAAATAGTCGCGTTTGCATTAATCGAAGTAATTGTTCAGACTTAAACCCCAAAACTTCACTAAACTGCAATAATCTACTATGCAAGGTTCCACTCTAAACCCAATGGTCATCCGAACCAACTCGTTTATAACCTCCTTACTAGATCTCTAGTCTCTACCGAACATTGTGGTCTTCGCCAAAACTGGCCAAGGGATCTGCTTAAGTAATTCAAAGATAAAGAAAGGTTAAACTGTAGGAATTTACCCTCAAGATGTGACACTGTCTATTTTTTTTATCTTTGTAAAAACATATGTTTATTTTATTTTGTAGCAGATTGTAAATATTCTAATAAAAGTTTAATTTTATAAAAATAATAATAATTCTGACAAAGTGTTTTGTTTTAATTATTTTGGATTATTAAATGTCGATTTCCAGTCAACAAATATATTACATTACAGTCGCTTTGGTTTTTTCATCAGGCGCGAGTGCCTCGATGTCATAATTTATTATTGCGTTTGTAAAGTTTTGAGTTGGTAGATAAAGGTAAAGAATTTTTTTTTTCACATTTGAGTATTTTCCACCGATAAAAGCATAAACAATTTCAAGAGCAAAGTCAGCTAGGAGTCGTTGGGTTTGACTTTTTCTATGTGCAATAATATCGAGTGTAAAAAGGCAGCACAGTGGGGTTGGGGCATGGCGGTACTCATTTGTATTTTGTAAAAAACGGTTTGTACGAATTTAAGGTAAATAAACGCAAAAAAATATTACCGACCGTGTGTTGTTCACATGCTTTATCGTTTTTTACAATACACTAGCACAACGACAATTCAGAGTATAAAATAAAACCTTACACATTATTCAATTGGAAACCCAAATGTGGGCCTCTGGATAAAGAAATCTGTGGACGTTAGAAAAGAAAAGCCAGTATAGTTAGGTCGGGGCATAGGGGGGGGACGGGGAGGGCACGGGTTAAATCACAATTAAATAAATATTTCAATGCCAATCGGTGGACAGTAGGGTCATAACAATACAGTCCAAGCCAAGCACAGTATGAAAGTATTATTTGTAAGAGAATGAGTAGTTGTAAGTGAACAAGTAAGAGGGGTCTCCGGGGTTCACAGGTAAAAATACAAATATCGATAAAAGCATTGTACCTAATGGCAATTATGTGCTTAAAAATTATTTTTTAGTATTAGGGTGAATGCGATTATGGTTGATCGTCAGTCTACCCAAATACCGTTACTGTTACCGATACCTGTTGACTTTTGATTCACTCATGCATAGCAATCTGAAAATTGAATACGGTCAAAGTGTGATTTCCAACTTTTTTTGGGGACTTGTTCTTGATAAACAAAAATTGACCAGAGATTATTTGAGAAAATTATATATATATATCATAGTACCACTCTAGATCTACCTAGGGTCTAAATTTCCCTACCCAAATCCCTAAAACTTTGCAACACATTGTCCTAAATATTATGGTAATTTGAACGGTGCACGATCGTATATTGAATCTACTCGTCAAAGATACACTCCATTCTAGTTATAAGCAATAGCCGAAAGGGTGCGCTCAAATGAAACAGACTTCTCTATACTCATACTCGTATTAAGTAAATATAAAATGTTAAAGGTTAGTCATAAAATCGCAACCATACCTGCTTAGGTCATTCCCTCCTCTTTATTTTATCACAACCCCGTTCGGTAATGTATTTCAACTTTTTATGAGAGACTTTAAGTTGGTCTAGCTGTGACTTTATATTAGGTAATATGTTTCGGAATTCGCAAATAATATTAACAAACCCTGGAAAAAATCCTAACCAACATAATAAATATACTGTAGTATGAAATCGATGTGTCACCGTACCGCTGACTACGTCATCGGCTGTATCCGACTATCAACCTCAACTTTAACGTTCTCGAAAGACCGGTCAGCAGACAAAACGTCGAATATTTTAAGGAGTAGAACCGCCAATCGAACCGGAAATTTTCTTAGGGCAACTGTTGGTAATCCCTATCCCGGTTAAAAACCAATTGTCCTACTCTAGTCTAAGCGGATCGTCGCTATTGGACTACCAGTCCTCCGAACAAAACCTAACCTAACCGGGCATTCAGGACTGCGAAAACCGGACCTACCTACTCCACCCCCCATGTAAAAATGACCGGAGTCTATGCGGCCATGACAAGCAGAAATAAGGACCAAATTCCGGGAAAATTGTTTAAGCGGGGTTTTCCCAATTTATAAATAACTGAGATTCTGCTACATATTTTAGAAAAAATATTGGAACCCAGAGATTCATATTCTTGATATTTGTAGTATGTGTTGCAATACACAGTTTCTGACTTATTTTCTGTAAAATAAAAAAAAAAATTCACTTACACTTTTTCGTTAAAACAATCAATGTGTTGGTATGGTTTTTTTACACCAAATATACTCGTGTACTTATTTACATATATCTGCAAACATGCAATTTAAATAATACCGCAAAGTCTAAAAATTCCAGTAGGTATCATATTTTATATTATACTTATATACTCGTAGAATTTTGGTTTCTTTTTTTCAAATTTTATATAAAACAGGCATTCAAAGACCGTACATTTCATTCGATTTGTATCACAGTTTAACTTCAGATAATACACTATAGACTAACACAATGTTTTTAAAGTTCTCTCTGTCGTTTCTGTTTTTTATCATGGTGGTTAGCTGTATGAATACGGACCCACTTAAAGCAACAGGTTCCGCTGAACACGAAGAGAAAACTCAAGCCGAACTGGAAAAGGATGATACGGTAATTTAAATTTTTTGGTTGAAACACTTAGGTTTTTTTCAATAGTTTTCTGAATTATTTATAATATAATGGGGAAAACTTTCCTAAATATACATTCTCTAGGAAACTATTATTGTTTTAACTTAACGGCCTACAAATACAATTTTTGTCATGAACACTTGTAATCAAAATAATTTTCTAATATGGTTTTTTAAAAAATGGTTTTGATTATGTCATATTAAATTATAGCTAGGATCGTAACCTAACCATTCGTGTTAAAATCATTAAATATAATAAATGATTAGCCCCAAAAATGTATAAGTTTTACTACTTTGTAAATTAAAAAATATTAAGTTCTAACATTTTTTGATTTAACTATTTATTACTAGTGGCTGTAAATCCGACTGTTTTCAAACATTTTGTCTAAATAAAGTACATTTTTTTTTAATTTTACTTTTGTATACGTCTATTGCTATACTGGATTTTTTAATTTGATTACTAAAACATGAAAGCTTATAAAAATAATTTTTTTAACAGCCAAAGTACATTTGACTTTATGGTATTTACAGTATTCGAGAGAAAAAATGTTTTAATTTTTTTTTTTTGGGTAATAAAACATTAAAGCTTATAATAACGCAACGTGTTTTAGGCATACCTGCTACATGTTAAAATATTATCTAAATCCAATAAAAAAAAATAGCAACAATTTTTTAGGTAATTTTTTTTTTTTTTTTTGAAACCAAGTAATAAATATTTTATCATATTTTTATTAATTAAATAATAAAAAAATAGAAATACGTAAATTAAATTTATACTTTATTTATATTAAATTAGAAAAAATATATAAGTTTTTTTAATTGCTTCGTAATTATTACGAAGGTATTGAAGTCTATGCGTATTTAAATTAGATAGATAATCAGATTTTTTTATGGAACTAAAT
The DNA here is from genome assembly GCF_023614345.1 of Adelges cooleyi. NCBI lineage: Eukaryota > Metazoa > Arthropoda > Insecta > Hemiptera > Adelgidae > Adelges > Adelges cooleyi. Next base: position 626,172 of record NW_026096002.1, read on the forward strand.
GTTGTGTTGGTTTAAATTTTTTAGATCATTTTTTTTTTTTTGAAACCAAGCAATAAATATTTTATCATATTTTTATTAATTAAAAAAAAAAAAATAGAAATACCTAAATTAAATTTACACTTTATTTATATTAAATTAAAAAAAGTTTATAAGTTTTTTTAATTGCTTCGTAATTATTACGGTTATTCTTGTCATAAATAAAATCAAAATAAATTTTCAATATTGTTTCTTAAAAAAATGTTCTGAAATATTAGATTAAAGTTAGAATCGTAACTTAATCATTCGAGTAAAATGCATTAAATATAATAAATGTTTTACCATACAAATTTATACATTTTACTACTTTGCATAATACTATGTAACATTAAGTCCTATCACTCTTTGTTACAATTTGTGTTCTATACAAAATTATTAAATAATGTCTAGATTAAATTTTATGTAATTTTTTATTTGGTAATTAAAACATTAAAGCATACACCTAATAATAATTTTTTTCAACAGCTGAAGTATAATTAATTTAAGTCTTTAACAAATGTATAATAGTTATTATTTTTTATTTTAAATATTTATGCTATATTATGGTACACACGTTATGTTGATATATGTTTATATTCTTATATCATTATTATAACATGATTACAACAGCAGTCAATACAATAATGTTAATACTCGGAATACCAGCTACTAAAATTACAACATTTTCTATATTCATTAAAAAAAACAACTAATTGTTAGGTTAATTTTTTTTTGAAATCCGTGTAATAAATATTTTTTTTTATTAATCAGAAAATACAAAAATTAAAAACTCACATTCCTCCTTTCCCCATTCAAAAATAATAATTCATAAATCAAAATTACACTTTTATTTATATTAAATTTATAAAAAAAAATGTATATATATTTTTTAATGATTCTTAATTATTGTCACTTATTTATTTAAGTCAACGCCTATTTAAATATTATAATCAGATATTTTATGGAATTAAACTTTGTGTTGATTAACAATTTCTAGATTATTGATGAGGCGTACAAGAATGCTATAAAATGGGTAAGCTCGAAGAAAAAATTGACAGATGGTCTTTCAATTTGGCAGTATTACTCGTACCTGGGCGACAATGAAGAAGATTGGAATTTCATAAGATTGTACTTTAATGAATATATTAAAAGAGGATATATGGGAATACATTGTAAATAATTATTTACCCACGTTTTATATCATTTAATAATATGTTTTTTATCTTCGATGCGAAACCGCAAAGCAGTTAGTTTTTAGAAATTATTTCCATTAAAAAAATACCATATAATATGTATTATACTATTAAATGTGGTAAGACCCAACAATATGTTAACAAAAAGAAAAACTAAAAACAAAATTACTACTCCTTCGTCCGGACACAAATTTAAACAAATAAAAACACATCATTTTAAAAACAGTATAATTTCAGCAGCACATCGAAGCTAAAATAATTTATGTCGTCGACAACTGCAAAATATCCTACCCCCTACGATAATATGTATTTTTTGTAATTAAATTCAAAATTTTTGTTTTTTTTTAGATCACATAAATTCAGTAATGTTCCGTGATCTTTTTAAAAAGCATTGCGAGCTATTACGTGTGACCGTTGAAGAATTTGCTGAAAAAAGAAAAGCCTTAACGGATAATAAGGAAATAGACAATGACCATTTGTTTTATTGGGCTATCTATACAGAAATTGATATCGAAAGTGATGATTAGTAAATAATATAATAATATGTCTATAAATTCTATGATTTCTTTTTAAATGTTAAAAAAGTTTTTTCAAAATACAATACGTCTTAACGGCTTTTATAATTAAAAAATCACTGTTTCTTTTTAAATAAAAACTAATTATTTACATTTTGTGTAATATTATTTTCATTTGTAAGAAAAAACAAAAATGACTATAGCTTGTGTAGTAATTTAAAAAGGGACAAATTTCTACAAAATTACAACAGGTATACTATTATCAAGTAGAACACCTACATAAGTACCTCTCGGGTATGATTTGTGATCAATAGAGTTGCTACACAAAGAACAAAAAATAACACAAATTGTGGTGAATAAAGTACATTGTCAGCTCCGCATTCAAGCTAAAAACTTACGTTAAATTATTTACTATTTTATGATTATTTTAATAAGATAAATCTCGGCCGTAATAGTTAAAGCTGAACACTTTATTGGAAAAATATCACGTAAGCTAATAATAAAAAATAATGTGTGTTTTTGATCAACACTACAGTACACACTTATTAAAGTTTGTGAAAAACGAAACATAATATTTCTTTTCTAGTGTTTTTAAAAATGGAGTAATTATCATAATTTTTGAATTATTGAAAAAACTCTATAAGGTGGAATAATATTTTTGTTTTCGTCATTTCGAAAAAATACAATACAAATTTACTAACTGAATTTTTGGATATTGTTTTTGTCTTTACTGGCAAAGTGAGAATGTTGAATTTTTTAACAAAGGGCAAAAGCTATCTGAAGCTAGCCTGATAAAAACAAATAATAGTATTCTAATAGTTGTACTCGATTATAATATATCGATTTTTTGGAAAAACTTGATTTAGATCTTTTAAAAAATAAAAAACAAAATTGTGTTTGATGCAATGTGTGGATAGTGGCATGTGTTATCAATGTAACATGAAAGCGTCGACTCACCTGTCTTTACCCGATCTACAGTATAGCACTATGTACTAATGTATGACAATAAATAACTGATATTCTGCTACACATTATAGAAAACATATTGGAACCCAGTGATTCACAGTGTTGATACTTAATAGTATGAAAGTTTAGTGTTTATGGTGTTGCAATACACAGTTTCTGACCTATTTTATTTTTCGTTAAAAACATCAATCTGTTGGTATGGTTTTTATAGAAAAAATATACTTGTGTACTTATTTATATATTTGTGCAAATATGCAATATAAATAATAAATAATAACAGTTAAAATAAGTATATAAATACTTATTAATAAGTAATAAGAAGACTAATAAATAGTCTTAAAAAAAAAAAATATCCTCAATAATAGTATTGTAATAATTTTACCCAATTATATGTCAATTTATTGTAAAAACTTGATTGAGATCTTTTAAAAAATAAAAAAAAACAAAACAAAATTGGGTCTGAGGCATTGTGTCGATAGTGGCTTGCCATATTAGTGTTACTTAAACACGTCGACTCTACCTGGCCGTTTTTCGCGAAGATATAGCAAATCAAATTTGACTGTTGAAAAACCGGTAAAATTTTCCTGGGTTTGAAGAATAAGGAGTTGACTTTTTCTACATTTCACCCACCAAAGGACCATACGATTATGTATAGAGGTGCTGCACGAGTACTACTGCTTTTAATAAGCCATGAAAAAAAAACATAACAAAATCAAACATAACTAATTTTGATTTTCGTTCTTATATTCCCTTTACAAAAGCCTTTAACAATAATGATGAAATATGAATATGTGTACAGCAGATTGATGTTCATCAATATTTACATGAAAGTGTTTTTTTACATTGAAGCTGGTATTACAGATGCGAGTAAAGTAAAACTAGGTAATAATGGAATATTATATATTTTTGAACAAGTACGTTTAGAACTAAATGGGATTGATTTTCGATAGTTCGCATTTATTGGGTGTCACTAGTTATATTAAAGTATATTTATCTGGTACACCAGATGGTTATTTTTGTTATGAAAATGCTGGTTAGATCAGGTCGTTTTACTGCTTGTATTCCTTTGAAATATTGGATGGGTTTATTTGAAGATTTCAGAAAATTTTTATTAAATTCTCGACTTGAACTAATATTAACAAGATCAAATAGTGATTGAATGCTTTAATTCAAAAAAAACATTTAGACGAAAGTAGACATTTTGATGTGTGTGTAGAAAACTTCTTCACTGCCGAAACTAGGAAAACCCCCCAAAAAATAGATTATTGATACATTTTTAATTGTTGAAATTAACTAAATAAAAACTTGTAACACATATGGCCAACGCAGTATTTTCTGATTACTTTCTTTAATTAAGTAAGACTTGAGTTGTACTTAAGCAGAGCTTAAAATTTGTTGCTTCACTAAATAAGTACAAAACTTACTAAGGCATAGCTTAACGCCATTTTCCAGTTTGTTACCGACTTCTTTCAGTTAATTTACCGTTATCATTTATAGTACTACGTTTAATTGGCCATAAAAATTGTGTTTTCTTGATCACCAAACGATTGTATTTTTATATGGCTTCAATCTATTTGTCCTATAACTCTAGATAACTTGGTTACGCTAAAGAAATTGTTGGCTGCTATAGACATATGAGGTTTAGTTTGTGGTGGATAATTAAATTGTTGCAAATATCTACTTGTGTATTTATTTACCAAATCGTGCAAATTTACAATTTAAAAAATAATGCGACATCTAAAATGTTCAATACATATCATATTTTATACACTTATGTAGGTACTCGTACATAATTTTGGTTTTTTTTTCCATTCTATATAAAACAGGCATTTAAAGACGGTAAAATTCATTCGTCGTGTCACACAGTTTAACTTCAGATATTACAATATAGTTTAACACAATGTTTTTAAAGTTCACTCTTTTGTTTCTGTTTTTTATCATGGTGGTTAGCTGTATGAATACGGACCCACTTAAAGCATCAAATTCAGCTGAACCCGAAGAGAAAACTCAAGCCGAACTGGACAAGGATGATACGGTAATTTATATTTTTTCGTTCAAACACTTAGGTTTTTTTTCAATAGTTTTCTGAATTATTTATAATATAATGGGGAAAACTTTCCTAAATATACATTCTCTAGGAAACTATTATTGTTTTAACTTAACGGCCTACAAATACAATTTTTGTCATGAACACTTGTAATCAAAATAATTTTTTAATATTGTTTTTTAAAAAAATGGTTTTGACTATGTCATATTAAATTAAAGCTAGGGTCGTAACCTAACCATTCGCGTTAAAATAATTTAATATAATAAATGAGTAACCCAAAAAATGTATAAGTTTTACTACTTTGTAAATTAAAAAATATTAAGTTCTAACATTTTTTGATTTAACTATTTATTACTAGTAGCTGTAAATCCGACTGTTTTCAACATTCGTATACGTCTATTTCTGTACTGTAATTTATTAATTTGATTACTAAAACATGAAAGCTTATAATAATAATTTTTTTAACAGCTTAAATACATTTGAGTTTATGGTATTTACAGTATTCGAGAGAAAAAATGTTTTAATTTTTTTTTTGTTTGGGTAATAAAACATTAAAGCTTATAATAACGCCTCGTGTCTTAGGCATACCTGCTACATGTTAAAATACTATCTAAATCCAATAAAAAAAATTGCAAATATTTTTTAGGTAATTTTTTTTTTTTTTTTGAAACCAAGTAATAAATATTTTATCAAATTTTTATAAATCAAATAAAAAAAAAATAGAAATACGTAATTTAAACGTATACTTTATTTATATTAAATTTGAAAAAATATATAAGTTTTTTTAATTGCTTCGTAATTATTACGGAGGTATTGAAGTCTATGCGTATTTAAACTAGATAGATAATCAGATTTTTTTATGGAACTAAATGTTGTGTTGGTTTACATTTTTTAGATCATTTTTTTTTTTTTTGAAACCAAGCAATAAATATTTTATCATATTTTTATTAATTAAAAAAAAAAATAGAAATACCTAAATTGAATTTACACTTTATTTATATTAAATTAAAAAAAGTTTATAAGTTTTTTTAATTGCTTCGTAATTATTACGGTTATTCTTGTCATAAATATAATCAAAATAAATTTTCAATATTGTTTCTTAAAAAAATGTTATGAAATATTAGATTAAAGTTAGAATCGTAACTTAATCATTCGAGTAAAATGCATTAAATATAATAAATGTTTAACCATACAAATTTATACATTTTACTACTTTGCATAATACTATGTAACATTAAGTCCTATCACTCTTTGTTACAATTTGTGTTCTATACAAAATTATTAAATAATGTCTAGATTAAATTTTATGTAATTTTTTTATTTGGTAATTAAAACATTAAAGCATACACCTAACAATATTTTTTTTCAACAGCTTAAGTATAATTAATTTAAGTCTTTAACAAATGTATAATAGTTATTATTTTTATTTTAAATATGTATGCTATATTATGGTACACACGTTATGTTGATATATGTTTATATATATAACTTTCAGGCCATAGAAAAGGCGTTCGCGAATTGTCTAAAGTGGGCAAACTTGAAATTACGTTCTGTAAATGAATGTATTTCAAAGAATGCTTATTACATGTACATGGGTGACAACAGAGAAGTTTGGGATTTCATTACCTCGTACTTTGGTGAACATGCACCAAAAGATCCAGAAAATGAATGTAAATATTAACAAACATGTTACTTATTAACAATATTCTTGTCTTATTAACACTATTTTATCTCTGATGTGAAACTGTAAGGCGGATGGTCTTAAGGATATTTTTTTGAACTTTTAAAATCGTTTTTGTTTTGTTTTAGCTTACATAGGATTACCATTATTTCGGGATCTTTTTAAAAAGCATTGCAAAAAATCAGGAAAGCCCGTTGATGCACTTGCTGAAGAAAGGGAAGCCGCAGTGAAATACGAGGACGCCATAGTAGAAAAGGCGGATTCTGAAACAGAAAACCAAGGCAAATATTTTGTCTATGATTATAAAAATAATATCATAAAACGTGATTAAAAAAACATGTTATGTTTCAAAATACAATACGTCTTAACGACTTTTATAAATCGATGTTTCTTTTTTGGATACACTTACGTTTTGTGCATTATAATTTTTGTTTGTGAGGGAAAAGAGAAATAACTAAAATTTGTATACTTATTAAAAAAGGTACAAACTAGCTAAAAGTTTGATTCCTCCCACAGTGGCTCTGCCTCAAAATATGCGGAATATAATCTAATATTATGATAAAATGAAGCAGCTCATTTGAATACATTTGGTATAGGAGTGTAATATAATATATTGTGGAGTTAGTAGTTACAATTTTAATCATTTTATTTTACCTAAACTATTTTCTGAATAACTTAGTTATTTAAAACTTGAGTACATTTTAATGAGTAACTTCTTAGCTACCTTTTAAATAAAACTATGTAAGTAAGGTAAGTTCAGTGCTCTCAGAAAAAAATTTAAGTTTTTGGCCACATTAAGTATCTTTTAGGTATGATTTCTAAACAATAGAGTTGCTACACAACAAAATCGGTTTAAAAGATATCGTGGGTGCAGTTACGAAAAAAAAATATAATAAAAACAAATAAAATACCTCTTTTTGGTGAAATAATTTTCGTTTTCGTCGTTTTGGAAAAATACAATACATATTTAATTACTAACTGAATTTTTGGAAATTTGTTTTTTTCTACACTGGGAAAATAATAGCAAACAGATATGCATACATTATGGATCTGACGTTTGATTAGCTAATATACAACCACCTGATAATGAGTAAAAAACACTAAAAATTGGTTTGACTAAAAATAATAATTAGTGGGTAGTTATCAACATTATTTATAGTTTTTGGGGTTTAACCGCAATTCAAATAATTAAATTAAATATATTTTAAGCATATACAAATTAAAAATATGTTATTTGTATTAAAAATTATATATTTATGAACTGTAATACGACAAGATATTAAGAGAAACAAAATGGAATAATATAACTCTATAATCGATAATACGTTTCGGATTATAATATGAACGCCGTTGTTTCGGTTAGGTCAATTTGTGATAATATGGATGTGTCCTCAAAACAAACTTACCAACATAATAAATACACTAAAGTATGATATTCAAGTGCAATATGTCAAGGTTAAACAGAATAAAGAATAATTACCCAGAAAAAGTGTAACACTAGTTACTAATGTATGACAATGTATAACTGATATTTTACTACACATTTTAAATACGTATTGAAACCCAGAGATTCATAGTTTTAATATTCAATGGCATGGAAGTTAAAAATATGAATGGTGTAGCAATACACAGTTTCCACTCGGTTTTCTGTAAAATTTAAGAAAAAAAAATACACACCTTACTAAAAACATCGGTATGTTAGTATGGTTTTTTCTAACAACAAATATACTCGTGTAAATAAACAGTGCACATACACTAGCGCATAAACTAGTGCAAATGTGCAATTCAAATTAATGCAAGTCTAAAAATTTAGTAGGTATTTTTTTAAATACTTATATACTCGTAGAATTTTGGTTTTTTTTTTCAAATTCTATATAAAATGGCATTCAAGGCGGTAAATTTCATTAGTTTTGTCTCGCAGTTTAAATTCAGATATTACACTATAGACCAACACAATGTTTTTAAAGGTCTTTCTTCCGTTTCTATTTCTTATCCTAGCGGTTAGCTGTATGAATACGGAACGTAAGCGTAAAGCATCACATCCAGATGCACCCGAACTGAAGAAAACTGAAGAAGAAGAACTGCAGGATAATATAGTAATTTATACTTTTATTCTTATTTAGGAAACTATTATTATTTTAACTTAAAAACTCTCGAGTAGAATTCTTGTCATAAATATTTGTAATCAAAATAAAATTTTAATCTTGTTTGTCAAACAAATGTTTTGATACATTAGATTAAAGTTAGAATCGTAACTTAATCATTCGAGTAAAATTCATTAAATATAATAAATGTTTACCCCAAAAAAATGTATAAATTCTACTGCTTTTTAAATTACTAAATATTGAGTTCTATCTCTCTTTGATTTATTTATTAACTTTTAGTATCCGTAAATCTGAAAATAATTAATTATTTATTTTGAATAAAATAATTTTTTTTTTCAATTTAAGTATACGTGTAGTGTCGTATATATAATAATGTTTAGATTAACTTATATATAAATATTAATTTGGTTACCCTCCCTAAAAAAAAAAAATCAAATGTATACATTTAATTATACAAGGTGATAATTTTATCGTGAACCACTCAATATCTTATTAGGTTTAATTAGTAGCTGAACTTTTTTTTTGTTATTGTTATTATATGATGTCAATTTATGATATACATTTTCCGGAAAATATCCTTAATTTAAAAAGTTAAATAGAAAATATATTTTATTATTATTTTAGTTTCAAAAGTTGATATGAAAATAATTAGTTTTGGAGGGGGTAAAAACACTATGGAAAACAAGTTAATTTCTTATTAAACCTCAAAAAAACATATAAAAAAGTATATTTAGTCTATGCGTCTTAAAATTGTATAATTAGATTTCCTATGGAATTATCTTTGTGTTAATTAACAATTTTCAGATAATAGAAAAGGCATACGAAAATTGTAAAAAATGGGTCAGCATGGAATTAGATTACACAGTTGAACATATTTCAGAGTTTGATTATTTAGGGTACATGGGTGACAACTCAGAAGATTGGACTTTCATAGATACGTACTTAACAGGCCTTATACCAACAGATCAACTAGATGATTGTAAACATTACCTACATATGTTACATATAACGTAATAATATTTTTTTTACCTTCTATGCGAAACTGTAAACAGTTGGTTTTTAGGAAATTATACAATTATTCGCATTTATACAAATTTAAATATATATCTTTTATATTGCTTTTTTACAATACAACTCAATAATTATTTCATGTTATCAAACAGTGTATGCGTATTAAAAGTGTTTAACATTTACCGTCCGAAAGATGTAAAAAGTGACCGAAAACACAATACCTTATATGATGTAATATACTATAAAATGTGGTGAGACACAAAAGTACGCTAAAAAAAAGTAAAGCAAAAAACTAATTACCGCTTCTTGGTTAGGACACAATAATTTTAGACAAATAAAAAACAAACCATTATAAAAACAATACCTTTTCAGCTGCACGTCGAAGCTAAAATAAATTATTTCATCGACAACTGCATATAATAACATATATTAATTATATTTATATTCAAAATTTTTGTTTTAGACTTAATAGATTTACAATTATTTACTGATCTGTTTAATAAGCATTGCCGAATATCAGAAAGAGCTGTTAAAATTGTCGCTGAAGAAAGGGAAGCCGCAGTGAAAAAAAAGGACGTAGATGGAAACCCAGTGTGTTCTTTAGAATTTGGAGTTGAACCTGACGGAGAGGTCATGTCTGAATAATCTAATAATATAATAATATTTCTAAAAATGAAATAATTTTTTTTCAAAATTTCCTATAGTGTTGTTAATAAAATTGTTCAAAACACAATACGTCATTAATAATTCCAAAATCTGTTTCTTTTCAAATAAATACTTATTAAATATTAATAATTATTTAATTCATTTTTATAACCTCATTATTTTCAATAAAAATACAACGCTAATCTGTAGTTTTCATATAATAACCTTTATCAATTATAGCCATGCACGAAAACAAATTATATTTTAGATCTGGCACATACAGAACGTTCGATAAATACCAATTATACTGTTTTCCATTAACATACGTAATTATATTTATATTACCACGTCCTAGAACTGACAATGATGAACCATTTCCAATTGTCACCTGAACTGGGTTTTCCAATAATGTGAAGTCTGAGAACCATTCTCTTCTTCCGCTCATGTGATCTGCTTATTTTGTTGTTCCTTCCTGTATTTTTTACAGTCCTTTTTCCAGTGCCCTGTTAAGTCACAATGGTAAAACTTACCCTTTTTACCTTTTTGATCACTTTTACCGACATATTTCTTCCATTTGTTTTTCTTGTGATCATGCACTGCGAATGCTTATGATGGTTCTGTACTACTACTAACACTCCCAGTGTTATGCTGTTGTAGTCTGGATTCTTCAACTAATAATCAGGCCATTAAATTATTAACTGTCTGACTTGACTCACTTACTGAATCCTACGCGCTATAAAAGTGTGAATATTGCTGTGGCAATGTCATCAAAGTTTTAGTCATAACCATTTTACCAGTAATGGTCTCCCCAGCTAAAGCTAGCTGCCTTTGCAAGTTTTGTAACTTTGTAATATGCGTCGAAATGTCATCCGACGGCTGTTTAACATAACTAAAAAATTGATTTTGTAAATAATGAACGTTTGACTCACTTCTTTGTTCAAATATAGACAACAATTTGTCCCACATTTCTTTTGCTGATTCACAGTTAATGAGATATTGTAAAGGGCCATTTTCAACTGAAATCACAATTAGTTTTTGACACTTAAGCATCTGCTTTTAGTCACAAATTAATTTGTGAATGAACTCTAGTTCATGCTCATCAGTTTTTCCTGCGTTTTTCGCGAATAAAAAATTATGATATCACTCGATGATATTTATTCTCTGTATAATATATAAGTACATTATATTGGATCGCTAACAATTATAATGGTACGTCAAAAAATCAGTAGAATACGTATAATTATTCCAACGATTAAAATTATCAGAATTAAAAGGATTTCATTAATGATTTTAGCTTCGATGCGGAGCTGAGAAAGAATTGTTTTTACAATGATGTGTTTTTATTTTTGTGTCTGGACCCACGATACCTCGTAAAGCGTTGAACCGATTTCTTCGTGTAGCAACTCTATAGATCATAAATCATACCTGGAAGGTACTTAACAAGGTCAAAAATTAAAAAAAGTCACCTCTTCCCCATCATCATCGAGAAAAATTCCTAAAAAATTTACAAATTTTTCAACTTAAAATTACGATGTTTTATAATTTTTTTAAAATTAGTCAAAAATGTTTCAAATTTATATGAATTGTTCTCCAAACATAGTACTATCGATAAACATTAACAAACTGAAAAAATATCATGAACCTTTTCCTTTAAAAGGGATGGCATTTTTTTTTTTCACTTTTTCAAGCAAAGTTTTAGAAATTTAAATCTGTAAATTAGACCAAAGGTAGATCTAAAATGGAACTATAACATATACAACTTTCTCAAAAATCTGTTGTTAAATTTTTTTTTATTAAGGAAAACCCCCAAAAATAGGGTAAATTTACACTTTGGCCGTAGTCAGTTTCTTGGTTGCTATATGTGTGTGGATCAACAGTCAACAGGTAATGAAAATATTTTCATTATATTGTTTATTACTATATATGGGTAACTATGACAGTACATTTTTATAGACAGGCGATCAACCCTTATCGCATCCACCCTGCAAAAGACTATTTTTTATACATTTATCAATTTTGTTCGCCTGTAAAGTTGCATAAATATCTAAGAGATTCGTTGGAACGAAAAATTGATTTCATAAAAGTTTTATCGATGATGATGTATTTCATACTTTATTTTATAGTAGGTAGGTAAGATATTTGCTTCAATTGTTGTTTAGAAATGTATCATAGATAATATATATAACATTTATGGGGGGCTGCGACTTGCACAAGCGTTCAGTAAATATTTAATTAACTAATATGCAGGTGTCATAAAAAGTTCTACCGAGCTTCAAATGAGACATTTAGGATGCTCTATGACTACAATAAATGGTATTCATTTTTTTTTATATTTAAAATTATTTAAAATAGAACTCGTATCTCATTAAAAAATAGTCTAACAAAAGAAATATTTGCAGATTTGAAATCAGGAGAAAAAATCTTGTTGAATTGATAGTAACATGATTTTATGGTATCTGGCCACAGATGCGTCCACAGGGTGGCCGGCCGGCGTGTGATCAAAATCAACATATGACATGCGACACAACATTTTGGGTTAGAATTTTATTCTAAATTCAGTGGTGACCTTAGAGTTATTTTATATTTAATATTTTAGAAATTAGTATCATTTTTTTGGTAAAAATGTAATTTTTATTTAATAAGTTTGTTTCTAATTATTCTCTAGTGTTTTCCGTGTATGACCATCGGTACCCCCTACACAATTAGACATTTGTAGAACAAACTATAATTAGGCTTTGTTTACTACAGACTAGTACAGTAGAGTATAGGCATAAATAAAAGGGATAAAATTGAATAAAATCACTTTCAAATAAACGCTTTGATGCTTATTTGTAAATACAGAACCTCAATTTAAAACTTTCTAACTTTACTGGTTTATACTGTGCTTGGTTTGGACTGTACTGGCTTCCACTTTCGGGTTTCCACTTGATAATGTGTAAGGTTTTATTTTATACTTTGAACTTTTGTTGCATGAAATGCGTTAGTACATTATGTACCTTTAATTCCCATATTTTGTATATTATTCAATGCGTTAGACATAAAATACCTTGAATTTGTGTGCAAAACCACAGTCGATTTTCATTATTTTTGGTGTCTTATTTTTTTAGTTTCGTAGCGATGTAAATAACAAAAATGTATAGTAGCCCACAAAAAAACAATTATCTAAATCAATACACATCCACATAAACAATTTTACAAATTTAAAATTTAGAACACAATAATGCGTTGGGAAAATAGTTTGAAATCGACATTCTTTTTGATTTAATATATTATGTAGAATTAGTTTTCGTACCCTGCATTGTTCTTATTTCAATGCTATATTTAAGGTCAATCTAATACCATTGTGGTTGACCAGCCAGGATTTCCATAACTGGCTTTTTATACATAATATATACTAGACTGTTTTATTTAGTCACTCATCATTCGAGCTCCGTTTAGGTTATGTTACCTCTAACATCAACTCTCTATACGATAACCATTAAGATGAAATATCTAATAGAAATATAAACGATGAACCTGTCACCCAAATTTGCACAATTATTAAATAAAGGTAGAAATATAAGGAAAGCATTTAGAAGCAGTAATAAATAGTTGGAATAGATTAGATGAAAAAATACAACTTTACTTATTCATTAATTATTAATTTTATTGGTAGACATGATATGACATAAATAGACATATAAAATTACGTACTTACTGTACAAAAAAATGAATTATATGAAATATGTTATTGAAAAAATCCAAAGACAGTCGTTTTCCCGTCAGCTTAAATATATGTATAATATTTTTAAAATTCTGATTTTATAGTGTATATAGTGATAATAATAAGATAAACTATAATATATTATGTAAAGAACAGAATACAGATGCCAGTGTTTTTCAGACATTTGGTTAGGTTGTGGGTTGAGCTTGTGGACGTCCACGTTGTATTTGTGCCTCGAGTGATTCTTGTAATTGGCCATTTCTGTCTATTTGTGACCATATGCCACCGATTTTCCTGTACATCCTTTGGGTAAAATCACAACTTGTTAAGGTACATGTACCGCTAGTTAAGTCAATGTTAACTTCGTTTATGTAATCTGTTGGATATTGTGCACTCGAGTACAATCCAAGCAAACGACAATTGGCTAATAAAGAGGCACCATCTTCTACATCCTGTGCAGATCCTAATAAAAATTTGAAAAATATCTTTTTTAATTTGCTAATATTAGATTACTAGTTACTACTTATCATTATGGTACAGAAAACCACTATTTTATTTGTTAATACGAAGTCATAAAAGAATAATACAATAAGCATGGTGTCGTATTGAACAGCCATGATATTTGTACTACATGAAAGTACGTGTTAGTAGTTATAATTTATTTAGTTAATTGTAAAAATTAAATTTAGTTGTATCATATTGTTCACATTAAAAATAAATAAATTATATTTATAGAGTTCAAAGATCATACAACTCCATAATAATATTTACCTAATAAACGACGACTGATTATATTTTTTAAAGACCAAGATACCAATTCTCTTCTTTTGTCTGCAAGGTTTTTCAATGTTTTCCGAACTATGACAATAGTTATTAAAAGACCGTGTTGCGGAGAAATAATTAAGATAAATAATATATTATTCGCTATGTGTGATACAACTAATTTTTTGTACAAACACATGTTATTGTTGAACCTCAACAAATGTACTCTTTCTATACTTCAAATCCCATAGAATTTAATACACATTACACACTGTAGTCTCACTTTCTCTCCCTCTCTCCTCAACAAAAATTTGAATTTATTACAATTGTTTTTGACATAAAAAATTAAAAATAAAATTTAGCAAAGATCAACTCTAAAACAAGCCTTAAAAGCTATATTTTATGAATATCAAACAAATTGTAATTACCAGCAATATAATTTCCTGTCATATCAACTCCTGTAACAAACACATCAAACATCAAATTATTATACAGTTAATAAGCCCCGGATTATATATTTTATACATAAAATTCACTCTATAACTTAGGTTAATTAAATCAATATTAATTAATGCAAAATATTATTGTATAAATGTAAATTTATATCTTATAACGATTTTTAAATAAACGGTTTAAATTTTAATTCAAATGATTCTTAAAAGCTTAAACATATATACAGCTTTATGACTTCAATTTTTCTTTTAGTTTTTCATTAAAACTAAAAAAATATGTAACTATTTTTTTTTAAATTAAAAAATACATTCTTTTTCATATTTACCTACGAAAGTAACTAAGTCTTGAAGCATTTTATCGAAGAAACTATTGCCTTCTAAAATTTAAAACAAAATACACTTTAATGTACCCATATATATTTTATAATTGAAACCGATATATCATTTTGGTATTTGTCAATAGGTACATATTATTATTCTCAAAGTAATTATTGTATATAATAAATATAATAAATATTATAAATAAAAAAAGGCTTTTACTATGAAGTGGATGAGGTGGAGGTTCTGAAATTAAAACAAAAATCTTGTGTGCATAAAGAATATCAAAAAACTGTTTGGAAACGCTTCCATAAAGTGCAATGAAAATTATTACCTGTTATTCTCATAAGAATTTTCCTTTGGTCTGAAATTAACCACACAAAAATTAATGCTATTGCATTTAGTTTTCTATTCTATTATAACAGGAAGATTAATTTTAAGGAAGAAAAAGCATGTGTGCTAGTAATTTGGAAGAAGTATGCTCAACTGTATATTCAATACGACGAGAGTCTCTTTGGAGAATTCAATAGGAATGAAATATTGGAAATAATTTTATAAAGTTTAACAAAATCTATTACCCGGTACAACCATCAAAAAACAAATTTTGCCTGAAATTAACAATAAATAAATACAAAATATTAAATTGAATTTGCTGTAATAAATTATTAGTTATTACATTATATTTGTATAAATTATAAGACGAAAGTCAAAGTAGAAAAAAACTATATCACATAGACTAGTTGATGTATTTTAGGCGATGAGAATAAAATATATTAATTAGACGAGGTTGATAGAGCTAACATCAGTATTTTTTTGTAAAGTTTCTATTCAAATTTCGCTGAGAAATATAATAAATATAACACTAATTAGTTGAATAAAGTAAATAGGAGATAAAGTTTTTATATTATTTTCAAGTATTTTTTTCTACTCTTGTCTTAATGTTTTTTATTATTATTATAACTATGATTACAGAAATCTTGGTAGTTAAGGACATTATTGACATCATCAATCATTGTCTCAATTAGATGCTCCAATCCATCTAGAATAAACAAATGAAGATTTTTGCTATATTCAAATATTACAATTAAATCAAATTAGGTAAGACAAAGCTTTTATATACATATATATTAGTATGTTATTTAAAATATAATATCTTACTTGCTCCAGATCTACCTCCTACAGTTAAATCATTCTTAAGATAAGCACGTCTGATGCCTTCATCTGTGATACATAATTTAAAAAATATGTATGAAAACAGTGAATTTTAAAAACTTTTAAAACATTTTTTTTTAAATTAAAAATGTTACTGACTTGTAAGGTGCACAAGTTCCATATAAAGACCTGTAAAAAAGTGTAATATTGATTTTTTCAAATTTTAACTATCTTAAGTTAATAACTGTAAAAATAAAATAACTACCATAATCTGCTAAAACGTCCACAAAGAATAAAGATATTAATAAACAGAAGAGTTTCATTTTTATCTGCGAATAATAATACATTTTTATATTAGTCACAGTTATGAGATGTTCAGAGATGAGAAGGTTATAGTTTTGCGAGGTTGTTTTAATATTATAAATTTATACATATATATGTATAAACATTTTTCTACTTAACCCACAAAATTTCCTAGACCGCTAACTGATTTTTTGTATAGGCGATAGAAATCAAACTCGAAAGGTTGATTATTTGGCCAAAAATACAGTAATTTTACTATACCAAGGATTGTCGAAAATAAAAATAAGTCTGTTGGCTATTTAAATTGCATAGTATAAAACTTAGGTTACACTATTCAAAAATAAATTAGGTAAATGTATTCAGCTAAATGTTGTTATTAAAGGTAGATTTTATATCCCCTTAATTTCCAAGCATCTAAAATTGACTACACATAATGGTTCTTAGTCAACCCATGAGGATTTAAAGCGAAACTATTAGAGAGTTAATAGTGGAAAGAAGATAACATTATAGAGAGAATGTCAAATCCGTTTTAAAAAAAATATCCTTATAAGTATAGTTATTACCATTATAAAAAATATAAATATATATTTTCAAATAATAGACATTGATGTACTGAAATGATGACATTTTATAAATGGTTTTCTTAATAGCTCAGAGAAGTAGCTTCTTAATAATGAAGTAAAAATAAAATTAAAAAAAAAATGTCGTCCAAGTAAAAAAAAGGATACTCAGCAAAATGAATTAGATTTTATGTGTAGAAAATTAATTTTAGCGTTTTGTTTTAAAATCGTCAATGCTAAAAAATTAAAAACATGCAAAAAAATGTTTTCATAATTTTAACTTAATTTTTAAAGGGAATATTAGAGTTTTTTTTTTTGAACATTGACTTTTTCTTCACTTAAGACTAATTTTTTTTTAAGATGAACAAAAAATCAAAATACACGGATGGTGAGAACCTATTTTTATATAATATTTATATTAGATTTAAAATGTGTATACAAGTATCAAACAATCAATAAATTAGAAATGCCTTTTAGATAACCAAATAAGAAAATAGATTTTTCTTACATTTTAGCATTAAAATGGTTTTTATATTAAATATAGGCATTTATTTTCTAGACCGCAGCTACGCTTTTATAAATATAGAAATCATTATTTGAAAATTTCTGTAATCCGATTTGATTTTTTTTTTGTGGTTTTATAATCAATTTTTTTTCAATAAAACTGACTAATATTTTTCTTGAACACTAAGTCAAAGTAAAAAAAATTGTTTTTTATTTTGAAATTGTATTTTTAACGATTAAAAAAAATTAAAAATTAAATTGTACACGTATATGAATTTAGTTCTCTACAAAGTTATTTTTTTCATTTTTGTACTGCTCAAACTTTTTGAGTTATGATTGAAAATCTAAATCATTTTACTGAATGTTTCTTCTTTGACTTGGTACGGACGAATAATTTTTTTAAATTTCTATTAATCTTGGTTGTGTATGTGTAAGAGATCTACTTTTGTGAGGTATTATGAAAACGATTTTAAAAACTGCCTTTTTTAAATACACAACCTTAAGTACACTTCAAGCGGAATAACGAAAAAAACCAAAAACAATTATAGAATTCTCTCCAAAAAGTGGATTGTGTAAAACAATGATTAACAATGGATAAATAAATAATTTGAAATAAAAAATCCTTATTACTGTTTTTAACACTATATAATTAAACACTTTAGAGTTTAATAGAAATACTTACTTAAATTGTGGAGTTGGTAAGAGGTTCTTGGACAACAATCGACTTGTTCAGCTTTTGAAACTAAATGCACTGATTGCGACTTATGGATGGGCTTTTATATCCAAACATTTTTTGGCAGTGTAAATAATATTTTGTTCATTTATTTAAACAGCATGTTCATTTTTTTTTTGTGATTTATCGTGTACATACGTTACTTAGAAAGCGGAGTTTATATTATTTTATTCTACACATTACTCCAAAATAAAAAAAAAAATTTATTATTCGTCGGAATAGTTTTTTTTTTTTTTTTAATTTTACTATGGTTTTACAAAAACTGTTTTAACGGTTACAAATATTGAAATTTGAAACAACTCTAAGGGTATTGAAATACTAAAACTCGAATAACGAAAATTATACAACGATGTGTTATAATTAATTAGAATTATCTAATCATTTTCTGCAATAATTTATAACAAAGTGCTTAATGCTCATTATAATTAATCTAGAACAAAGGACAGACTTTTAAGTTGTTAAACGATCTCGAATTAATTGATTTGGCGGCTTTCGGTTTAGTTAAAGGTTAGGATCACAAAACTGTGTAAAGTTAGAATTTTAATCAACCTCAGCAAGTTTACTACCTTGATTGTAAATAATAATCAACATTTACAATTTACAGCATTATATTTGTCTACAAATTGTGAATAATAACAATATGTCCTTTTTCTACTAGCCCTGACTCCATTTTGCTACTTTATGTTTTAGTTTAAAATTGTTAAGACTTGAACGCCAAAACAGTTTACGAAATTGCCATAATTTTGGATTATAATGTGCATTGGTGCATTTTTAGATAAAATGCATGTACAATAATTAAACAAAGATTTTAAATTAAATGAACAAATTAATTTAAATTTTCTTTAAAAGCAAATAACAGATAAAGTAAAATTAATAAGAAGTATCTACATTTTCAATATATATATGCACGTTAAGAAAATAATATTACCGTTGAACCCGATCGGTAAGGTTTTAAGGTAAATCATTTTTTTTTTACATTAAATTATTTTTCATTGATAAAAGCATGAACATTTTCAATGACAAAGTCTGGTATGAGCTGTTCAGTTTAATTTTTTGTCTATCTGCAATAATATTAAGTATAAAAAGCCAGCACAATTGGGTCAGGTACACATTTTTATTTTTAGAAACAACTGTTTCACGGGCGACGAGTAATTATACACATATGTACACCAAGAAAACAGTATTTTACAAGATGGATATTTCAAAAGGCGGTTTGATTCTTTGTAATACAAGCAAAACAGTATCATTCTAAAAAATTCATCCCCTCTTTCATATTCGGGAAAAATAACCTAAAAATGTACTTATTGTATATCTTAATCTTACGATGTATTTTGTTTTAGGAAATAGTCAAACTGTTTTCAAATTCCTATGTTAAACATTTAAAGTATAGTAGATAGTACCGATCTTAGCAAACCCCAAAAATATTAAAAACCTTTTATTCCGGAAGGTTTTTGTTTACTTTTTAGTTTTAACGGGCATATATGATGTCACTGGTAATATTATACGCAGTATGTAAATATGTTGCACTTCGTGTAATATTTATTTGTTACTTCATTTCGCTGTTGAACTATACGTGTTCGGCTATACAAAAATTAAAGTAAGAGAGACGTATTTTGGCACAAGTGCGTATCCTCGCACGCGTTTTACATTATTTACATCAACCTTGCTATTTTTATATGCACATCAAAACGACCGAGATACTATTAAAATAAGTATGTTAAAAGTAGTTAAGTTCCAGTTTTATTTAATTTGCTAATATTAGCTTACTACTTACAACTTTTCATTATGGTGTAAGACACAGCTATTTTATTGGTTAATACGAAGTGATAAAAAAATAATACAATAATCATGGTGTCCGTATTGTACAGCCATGTTATTTGTATTACAATTGTGAACAATTTTATTCGGTTGTATTCTTGATAACATTAACCATAAATAATATATAAATAACGTTCAATAACCATACAACTCCATAATAATATTTACCTAATACACGACGTCTGATTATACTTTTTAAAGCTGGTAAAACATATTCCCTTCTCTTGTGTGCAGCGGTTTTCAATGTTCCTAAAGCTATAAAAATAATTATTAAATTACCGTGTTGCCAATCTATATATATAAAAATAAATTTCTGTTTGTCTGTTTATTCTTTATGCATTAGTAAACCATTCATCTGATCACCATGAAACTTTGGGAAGTTGTTGAGTACACTCCCGCAAACCTAATTGGCATAGTACTTTTCGAAAATTTCACCCGTAGGGATGACCTCAAACACGAACTTTGTACTTAAAATACAAAATGTAAATAAATTAAATGTTTGCAATCATAATAACGCAACGGGAATTATTTTACTCAGCCCTGGCAGACTAAATCTCGAACAACACCGGGTCCGGACAGCTCGTAAATAATAAAAATAAGTAACATTTTAGTCGCTGTTTATACATAATTATTGCATTACATTTCAAAGAATCGCGATACGATTATCTTTTTTACAACAACTTATTAGAGTTGAAACAAATGTACTTTTTCTATACTGGAAATCCCCAAAAATGTATTAAAAAATAACACTGTAGTCACACACACTCTCTCTCTCTCTCTTTCTCTCTCTCCACAACAAAAAAGTTTAGTTCATTAAAATAATTTTTTGACATAAAACATTAAATAAATAAAATGATACAAATATCGATATCCGAGCATAAAGGGATCGGGGCAAAGTGGAGACGGTGAGGTCACAGGTTTATAGGAATTTTTAAATCTGAAAGTGATTAAATCACTTTCGAAAAAACGCTTTGATGCAAATCAGTAGTTAGTATTTTCAAGACAGTACAGACAAAATCAAGCACAGTGTAAGCCAGCAAAGTTAAAATATATTAAATTGAGGTGCTGTATTTACAAATAAGCATCAAAACGTTTATTTGAAAGTGATTTTATCCGAGATGACTAGTATAGTAGAGTATAGGCATTATGGAATCAAAGCAATGAGAGGATGGAGAGGTCACAGGTCTTTAGGAATTATTATAAATAAGTGATAAAATTCAATGAAATCACTTTCAAATAAACGCTTTGATGCTTATTTGTCAATACAGCACCTCAATTTAATACTTCCTAACAATAAGTCCTTTTTTAAGGAAAACTGTGTATTTCGCAGATGTTAAATTAAAAAAAAAAAAAACATCAAACCATGCCAATATTTTTACGGATACTATTTAGAGTGGTCCCAGTAAGTTTTTAAAAGTACTTTTATCACATTCAGTCAGCTCTGTCCAACTAAAGTCCCGGCCCCGATTGTAATGGCTTTTTCCTATGTGAATAACCGTCGATAGCCATACTTACGGTTAGGTTACTATTTGTTTTACGGACTATTAAAGGCAGAAGTTTCAAAGTTAATAACATATCTATATGTGCAAACCGTAAGTGAAGAGTATATTATTTGGTTCGATAAATTTTTAAGTTTTGACAATTTGCTATGACCATCGAATTTTCAACGTTAAAAGGTGTGCGCAAAAAAAAAATGAGAAATTCAAACATTGACAATTTTATATATTGTTTTGTCGTTAGATCGACGTATTTTTCTGCTTAAAATTTATGATCATATTTTATCGATGGCAAAAAAACTGTACTAAAACATTCTCATGTGTGCACAAGTGCCGAAATTGTTTGTTTTTCGATTTATGTATAACCTTAGCATTTTCAGTACAAAAAGTTTTATCAAAAAAATTGCACGTGGAAAAATCTGAAATTTTGACAACCCCCCTGCCCTAGGGAGAAATTCTCAACGTTTTTAAAATTGTTTGGCGCAATTTGAAGATTTAAGAACTGAAAATTTGTCTAAAGATTTGTCTAACAAACACCATATAACATGTGTAGAAGAAAAATATCGATACTTAAGCCTTACAAGTGTATTTTAAATATTACATTTACTTTTTAATTTTGTAAATCTATTTTATATTAAGTCATTTATCCAACCTTCGTAATTTGATAAATTGTGGATAATTAGAGACACGTGTACAGACAAACATTACAATCACAATAACACAAAGATTTCTAGTAATTCCAATGATATATTATCTGCAAAACTCATTATGAAAATACTACAATATAAACAACGTACATAGAAGTGATTATATTATGAAGAAATCGGACAAAATTATTTTAAGTGGTCAAAAAGTTTTTGTTCCATCAACAAAAGCTAATTTTTCCTCGAAACTACTGATGTGTGGTGCTCTCTCCTGGAATATACCTTAACAATCACTGATGACTTAAAAAAAAATAAAACTATAAATATTGAAAAACTAAAGGGTTACATTCTTTATTAAGATTCTATAGACTAATTAAATTAACTATACTAAAATAACTAGATACGAGTTTGACAATCAGGTATTTAAATTATTTTTAAGATTTAAAAACGAAAAACAGTCTAGTATGCATTTTTGTCAACTTTAGTAGTTATAAATGATTTAAGATAGATTTCCCACTGTAACTAGATATTTACTAATTTCTGATATTTGACCTACAACATTTAATTTGTTGCCTTTGAAAAAACATAAAACAAATTAGCAGACAGATGCGGACATTTTTTTTAAATTTGTTTAAGGAGATACTTAATTAGTCATTGGTTAATATAATTTTGCCCGACAAGGCATGACAGATTAAAAAAAAAATTAGCCTTTATTCCCAAAATATAATGTGAATTATAACGCCAATATATATGTAAAATAATGTTTTTCAACTCTTTAATTTAGCTAGTAAGATAATACAAAATCGTATAGATATAAAGAATATACTTTCCTTTTCCATGTCTAAGAGGTTGCAATGTAAAAATTTGTTAAAACAAAAAATAAAGGAAATGCTAAAGTTTAAAAAATATCATACAGCGCAAAGAACAAAATAATTCGATTCCAATGACTAAGTTTTGACTTCATATATGAGAAGGGGAAAAGTGTGAAACGGTTTTTATCGATGCAGTTTGTTAAACCTAACAGATTTAATTATTAGCAAGCAATTAACATACAATAAAAACAAACTTTTCGAGAATCATTATTAATTTTGCAATTTTGACATATGTTTTTTACATAGGGCTACCGATAAACATTGACAGACGGATCCGTTTGAAAACCACGTGTGTACATTAGTCCTATGGCCTTTGTAAATTTCAAAATCTCTTTTGTTCCAATGTCTTTGATTTCATAATTTCCAGTAAAAGGTTTTCCAAAGATTATTTGCCTTGGGTTAGCCAGAGATAGTTACAATCACACCTGAGACGGTGTGACCTGTTCTCCTCTTCTCCACATTTCCCGTATAATAGTGATTCTGTAATCCCCATAGTGTGTAAATGTTTGAATAAGTGTCCTGTTTATAGTCCAACTAGCAAGATCATTTGGTTATATATATATAAATATATAAGATTGTGTTATCTATTTCGTATTTTTGTGTTATTTAAAATGGTTTATGTTTTGTGATAGGAGTGCCTTTTTTTAAAAAAGAATATCAATTTTTTTTAAACTTACATGTTTACTGCTATTGTTCATTTTTGCCAAAATAGTCTATTAGATTATTTAGATATAGTGTCACTTAAATGACATGTCCCCGAAAAAATATCCACAATATGTCTTGAAAATTACCTTGGAAAAACGATTAGAATTTTGCTTAGAGTATTTTCGTTTTAAGAAAAGCTAGAGTGTAATAAGCATTGTACATTTTAGATTCCAAGTAGAGCATAGGAGGTACTTAATTTCATTGATGCGATTTTTCCATCTTAATTAGAAATTAGCTAACCAACAGAGTGTTTGAAAATTTCACGAAGCTTACAAATTCGAAATTTTACCTGAAAAGGTATTGCTGTTAAAATAATAAATTTTTACATTATAACAAGTGACTAGTTACAAAACAAAATATCACTGGTTTTGTCCACGGGTTTGAACAGCGGATTGTTTGCTGTGATTGAGTAATAATACTTAAAAGTAACACAATAAATACTAACGAAAAATAAGAGCAAAATAGTTTATTTATCTATTATTATGTATTTAATTAAAATTTTTTTTTTTGGCGATTAAAAAAAAAATATACAAATAAAATTGTACACGTATATGAATTTAGTTCCCTACAAATTTTATTTTTTGAGTTATGATGGAAAATCTAAATCATTTCGCTGAATGTTGCTTCTTTGACTTGGTGCGACCAGAATATTTTTATAAAATTTTTTTTTTATCTTGGTTTTATATGCAATGGGGACTTTAGTGATTTATTATAAAAACTTACTTTTTGCACTACACTTCCTTTAGTACACTTCAAGACATATAACGAAAATAACTAAAATTGTCACCAAAATGTGGATTGTGTGAAACGATGATTAGGAATCGATAAAAAAAATAACTAAAAATAAATTTTCCCAATTACTGTTTTTTAACACTATAACTTTTGACTCATTACTCATTAGGCTCGTGCATTTTTAGTTTTACCGTAGTATCAACTCTGAGAGTTTAATATAATTACTTACTTGAATTGTAGAGTTGGTAAGAGGTTCTTGGACAGCAGTCAACTTGATCAGCTTTTGAAACAAAATGTACTACCTGCGACTTATAGGTTGTCTTTTACTTCGACCGAAAAATCACAATGCAAATTTTTTAATGCACTGTAGATATTATGTTTGTTAATTTACACAACTAGTTCATTTTTTTTTTGTGATTTATCGTGCACATACATTATTTAGCAAGCGGAATTTAGACTATGATTTTCTATGCAAAACACTTTTTTTTTAAAATTTTATTATGGTTTTACAAAAACTGTTTCAACTTTAACGATACTAAAATAATAAAATTCGAAAAATGTACATTATATTATGTTGTGTTATAATTAATTAAAATTAACTAACCAGAAAAGCATGTAAAAAACTTTTTAAAAAACATGCTTTTCTAAAAAAAAAATAGTAAAAAGTGAACTAAAAATTAAAAAATAATTTTATTACAAGAACAATTTACTAATCAATTGTAGCATATTTTATTTAAAATGTCAATTACTTTGAAAACGACCCAAAATTAACTACAATTTTAAATAATGTTAAACATTTTTAATTTCTGACTAAAAAGAAAAGTATGGGCCCTATTCTACAAAGTCCAAATTCATTTGAGCTAAATATTATGAAATGTATGTGTCACACACAAATATTAAACTAAATTTAAATTACAAAAGAACTTACAATTTAAAATATTATCCGATAAATTTATTAGGGACTATGCGTTCCCATCACATTGCACGTCAGTGCTGGTGTTAAATTAACTTTTTAAAAAAAAAAAAAAAATTTATAAAATGCTGTTTAAAAAACGCTGACAAAAATAACAAGTTTGTTACCTAATGTTGGCTAAATTGTATCCAAATCCTACGTCTATTTCCTTTATATTATACAAAATTCAGCTAAATATTGACAAAATCAATAAGTTTTTAAAGTATACTATAGTATAAATTACCTCATTATCGGTTTTCTCATTTATTTGTAAGTTTTTCGGCTAAAACAACAATATATTCCTAGATAGGTATTGCTATTTAGAAGAACTTTTTCATTTATATAATAAATGACTCCCCAAAATATTAACAAAATCCTAATAGCTTTAAAATAATAATATGAATTACCAGAGCATCCTTCATTTCGGCTAAATATAACAATATTATAGAAAACTTGAATAACTTGAATAACTTGAATACCTGTTGATTGTATATTCAAACCAGTACATCAAAGCGTTTCTTTGAATGTAATTTTATCACATTCAGCTGTAATAATTCCTATAGAACTGTAACCTCACTGCCTCCACTTAGTACTTATTACTTGGTGCTTAGTTTTATTAATGTGTTTTTACTTTTTATGGTTTATGAACTATTAAATTTAATTTGAAATTAGCTTACCAACAGAATGTTTGAAAATTTCACGAAGCTTACAAATTCGAAATTTTACCTGAAAAGGTATTGCTGTTAAAATAATAATTTTTACATTATAACAAGTGACTAGTTACAAAACAAAATATCACTGGTTTTGTCCACGGGTTTGAACAGCGGATTGTTTGCTGTGATTGAGTAATAATACTTAAAAGTAACACAATAAATACTAACGAAAAATAAGAGCAAAATAGTTTATTTATCAATCAAATCTACATTTGTATGTGAATATGTGATATACTACATACACGCAGTAATTCGAGAACAGTTAATATTGTAATAGAACTATGAAGGATAATATGTTTGAACGATGAAGTTTTCAACTTCGTCCGCATAGTATCTAATACCTGAAAGTGTAAATTATTATATATTTTATAAGCAAACAAGTCGGGCTAAATGTTCCACTAAAAATACATATTTTTTTTTTAAATAGTTGTAGAATAATAATGCGATTTTAGGCTATACAATATTTTCTACATTTAACTAAATTAACACGTATCTCACATTTTGAAAATTCTTATGTTTTGTACGTTATTAAAAAAGTCCCCGTTTTTTAATTTGTCATCTATTTTTCGAGTTTTTATATTTAGTTTAAAAAAATTTAATAATTTACAGATATATAAACAACAAAACCCTAGTACAGAGGGGCCGGGGGAAGAGTGGGGACGGGGAGGTTACAGATCTTCAGAAATTATTATAAATGAAAGTAGTTTTTAGTATTAGGTTGAATACGATTAGGGTTGATCGTCTGTCTATAAATATATATTGCCAAAGTCTCCTCTACTATATATTTGCTATATCGCCTGAGGAGCTTAACAGGCGGCCATACCTTAAGAAATATAAAATAGTTAAGTAACACGAAATCATAAGTAATGGCTTGAGATTAATTAGTCGCGGTCCGTAGATGGTTTGTCAATTATTGGGCATCGATGGCCCTTGATCATTATCCCGTGTGTCTGTTGTCTCCCCTACCTATAATGGCTTACATTATAATCGAGGTAAAGCGCTAATAATTCATATTTAGAGGCGACTGGTAACGGGCGGCTAAATGTGACTGTTTCAATAGATTTTTGTATATGATATATGTAGCTCTATTCTAGATCAACCTTCGGTCTAATTTTCAAAACTAAATCCCTACAACTTTGCTTGAAAAAGTGGCATAGTAAAAATGTCCATCCAAAAAAAACGAATAGAAATTTAATTTTATAAAATTCGTCGCCATCCAATTTTGTTTTTCTATTTTTTGTGCGTACATTTGTTAACACACTTTTTCGTTTTGAAATTTCGCAGGTTATTATAAATCGCAAGCCGACAATATTTTCGAAACACATACAATTTCGGCACTTGTGCACATATGTAAATGTTTAAATATATATATATTTTTTTTTACTACCATCGGTGAATTTATTTCTTAAGCCAAGTACTGAATTTTAATTAGAAAAATACGCTGACGATGGAAATTCTCAATTTTTTTCTTTGTATGTGTACTTTTTAGTACACATACAAACGTACATAAAAAAAAAATGTCAGGTTAAATTGTATAAAACATAAGTTGTCAGTTTTTCAAATCAGATATGCTATTTGCATAAGATTTGTACGAACAGATATTTTTTTACGGCTACTGCTTTTAATAATCCATAAAATACATGGCAAATTTTAATGAAAAAAAAAAACTGTTGCGAACGATTATAGACAATGACTACGTGTATTAAGTATGTTTACCGATGAATTTTTGAAATACATAAAGAAGGGTCGATTTTGACATTTTAAACCATAAAGGAAAATATCTTACGGATGCACCTATTTATAAATTAAATAAATACAAAACATTTTTTTCTCTATTGACTATTACGAGTATAATACTACTAATTGACACCACTTAAATGAGTAATAAAACATTTTGTTTTTCAATGGCAGCCGAAAATTGAATAAACTGTCAATTTTTTTTTGTTTTTTCCCAGTTTCTTGCTTCCTCTTGGCAGTAACATAGCTTCTTTCAACAGTCATTACACTGATTTCGATGTCCGCGATATACGTTTTAACTCTTTTGTGTATAAAACTGTCCTCGAATGAATATAAACTACTACTTTTTGAGTATAATAGTAGTTTTCGTCGATAAATCGGTCTTAACGTGGTTCTAGGGCTTCAACCCCTAACTAGAAGGTAACCCTACAGTCACCATCGGTTCCCTGCGTAGGACTACCCAAAATACGCCTCTTTCTCCGAAATAACAACCCTTTTTGTGGGTGCTAAGTTGATAGCCGGCCGTCGGTGGCCGTTGCTATGTAAATCAACAATCTACTTTTGCTGGGAAATTTCCAAAATTCGCCTATTAAGGGCTCTCACTCGACGGAGAGTGCAGCTAGAGAGACGCACGACCCCGCATTGTAATTGCTGAGTCACGCCCTATCTGCTGATACTCCGCCTGGATTCGATGTGTTATTTGTACAGAAATTGTATATTTTATTGGTGAACAAATTAAACATTCGACAAAATCAACTTATTATTATTATTAAAATCTCTTATTTCTTATCTTTCCCTATCTCCTACCCCCTATCTCCAACCATATTCACCCGACTTAGCCCTTGCAATTTTTTTTTGTTTTCTAGACTAAACAGCTTGCGTACGAGTCCGTAACAACACGGGATACATTTTATGTCTCGTTCTGCAAAGCACCGTCCGCTCCTTTTTCCCCGCCTCGATTCTGAAGCCTTGATACCATTCGAAATATTTTTCGTTGCTAACCCAAAATAAACACTTGGTTTGTGACAATGGTAACCACGGTACTCGAATGGTAGGTGATGATTAATTTTATGTTGTGGCCAAAAGTTTTTTAGTAGTTTTTTAATAATTGGCCTTAATCGATTTATTTGCAAAACGTTCACTTGGCTAGTTATTTTGAATTAATTCATTAACCATTAATTTTAGTTTGTTCGTCGTGAAAACAACACATAATTAAAAAAATTTAACATCCCCTCCCCATCCTCATCCTCAATCTCGACCTCAACCACGACCTTGACATCGACCTCATCCTCAACATCGACCTCGACTACGACCTCATTCTTGACCTCATTCTCATTCCAATTCCCACCCTCATCCTGTCAACCACCGGAGAGGGTTGGGGGGGGGCCAACCCCATTTTCACCCCATCCTTCATCTCTAACTCTCACCCCTAACTTTCATCCCTATTTCTTAACCCCTATTTCTCAACCCTTATTTCTCACTCTCTATCTCTTATCTCTCTTATCTAAACAGATAAATCAGATGTTATTTTTCGTTATGATAAGCGGTGTCGTTATGATAACCGGTGTCGGTGTCGATTTTCCGTGTGTGTGCCATAGCAAAGACAAAAAAATGTCAAAACGACTTGTACTCACTCACTTACAAAATACATTTCTTTCTAATTTCGCCTTGTTCGGTGAGTTCGAGGGAGCGAAACGACCCGCCTAGCGCCTAGTCAGGTGTTCAAAGACACGGTATAGGTGAATTGTCCATAGATTTTCGGTCTTCGAAGATATTCTGCCCGACTTATAGCAACTAACTTGGTTTTCACAAAATAGGTCTTCCTCTAGAAAGTTCTTGGCCGGCGAAGCTCCCTTTACCGTCAGTTGTTCCCAGACGTTAATCGAACTCATAAACCACAAAATTACAATTGATAATGTGGTATATTGGCCAAAATGGTAAAAACCGTATAAACAGAATATATTTATATTCGGTAAAGTTCAGCGTTCACACTCACACATTTTACGACTGACCCCCAGCCCAATAACACATCCATGTTAAAAAACACACATCATTATAAAGCCAATACCTTCTCAGCTATCGCATCGATACTAAAATACTTCCGACATTATTTGAGATATACTTCAAACATAATACTATTAATATATCCTATGAACAAAAAGTGTTTCATATGTTCTTAAAAAGTATTAGTCAGAATTTACTGTATTTAATGAGTAAAAGCTATTTTAATTTATTTTAGACCAGAGCAACTACTTTCAACTACATAGGATGGTCCAATTTCAATTCTGTATAGATATTCGAGTTCTTTGGATACTTTACTAAGTTGCGTAGGAAACCGATTTTAATTTTCTTGTAATAAATTAATTAAATGAATGCAATTTTTTCATTAAAATCATTAAAACATTAAAATCTGATTTTTTTTATATTTTATAAAAAACCGAAAATCTATTTCCTATGTACCGTCTGAATACGCGTTTCATATGTCGAGTTCAGTGCCCGACACCTTTATTTAGGTAGTTGCGCATAACTCGACAAATAAAATTGTTGTGCTGATTATCCTGTCTATAGACAAGCTACATGAAGAACTCCCAAATATGAAAACAAATGTTGAGCTGGGCCTAGATACAATGAACTGCTAAATATTCCTATTAAGGGTCTGCCCGACAAAGAGCTTACAATCTTAGCTGTAGTGTTGAACCAAATTTACAAACAAATGGTCACAAGACTTAAATCCCTTATGATATTTATAATAATTAGCGAAAATTTGTTTTCAATGTCGTAGGCAAATCATTTAATCGATGGTCTGAAGCGTCTACAATACAAAGTACGTTTTAATACACATGTTTATTATTCTACAAGAAGATTGCGGCGCAGTAAATTAAAAGACGGTAAACACTGTTAAAATACTTAACTGTATATTGCGAAAAAAAATGTGCAAAATAAAATTTGAAATTGCCTTGTCCTATAAGACATTTACACATGACTTTTATTCGTATCGAATATACGTCGTATATGTTTCCAAAAAAAAAAATCCGTATTGGTAGAATACCATTTGTATTATAATAAGGTGAATACGATTAGGGCTAATCGTCTCTTTATAATAATTTATCGCCACAAATATCCATAAATAATAAAATTAAAATATTTTTCGGATATCTGTTGATTGTTGATTCACTTAAACATAGCAACCGAGAAATTGATTTCGTTTAAAATTTAACTATCCTCTTTTTGGGGGTTTTCCTTAATTAAAAAAAAACGGTTTACTGGAGATCATCGAGATCATCGATATAAATATTATAAAAGAAATTAACTGTACTCCGAGCGAGTGGTAGGTGACCATTTAAGAAACAGTCCGATTCTGGGGACGCTATTAAACATTGGAATTGGATCTGGGACTGGGATCGGGACCGAGACTGGTACCCTTGAGTAAGAGGGGGACATAATAAAATGTAATGTACTTATGTAGATCCAAAAGAAAACCGAGACGGGGTATGCTAAAGCTCTACAATATACAACTAGGAGTACTGAGTTTTTTTTATCTTATTTGTAATTATTTTACTCAGCCCTGGAAAACTAAATCCTGGGCAACGCCGTGTCTGGACAGCTTTAATTGTACATATTATACCCACATTTTAAACCTACCTTCGTTCTAGTTAGTCATTTTCAGACAGAAAGTTTCTACGCCATCTGGGGGAAAGGATTATAATATTTTTTGGTTTGTCAATGTTTATCGGTAGTACAATTTTTAAAGAATATTCTACACAAATTTTGAACTAGTTTGACGGGTTATAAAAAAGTTATAGAGTGCTGTAATTTAGAGTTGGAAAATATGTATACATTTTGGATGTTTTCCTCCATTTTAATGGAAAAAGGGGGATCTTTTTAAATCTTTGTCCCAAGAAAGTACCTTGCATGTACGACTTCTTATTTATAGAATTGCTGCACTAAAAATTCGAGTTAGCGGCGAATCAGATATTGAAGAACGTTTTTATTTTTGTTGTATGTCATTTTTAATACACGCGCTCTCTCACTGATATTTTTTGAAAGTTCTTACTACATTTACTTTTAAAACTGTTTACTCAGTTGCAAATAAATGCACATATCGCTGACGTTTTTCAATTGTGCCTAACCAAAAAAAAAATCATATAATTTAATTTTTTTAAATTGAAATGTTTAAACCTGTAAGGTTTTTGTTGGTACATCTCGATTTCAAAAGGGAAATTGATAAACTTTAGACTTGTTACCTTAAAAAAATATTATGAGCTTAAACGAACAATAAAAATTAAAAAAAAACAGTACAGTGGGGCCGGGGCATAATGGGACGGAGCATAGTTGTGACGGGGCATAGTGGGGACGTGGAGGTCACAGGTTTACAGGAATTTTTAAATTTGAAAGTGATAAAATGACTTTTGAAAAAACGCTTCGATGCAAATCGGTAGTTAGTATTTTCAAGCCAGTACAGTCCAAACCAAGCACAGTATAAACCAGCAAAGTTAGAAAGTATTAAATTGAAGGTGCTGTGTTTACAAATGAGCATCAAAGCGTTTATTTGAAAGCGATTTTATTCAATTTTGTCACTTATCATTTATAATAATTCCTGTAGACCCGTGACCTCTCCGTTCCCTCGTTGCTTTGATTCCGTTATATATATATATATATGAATATATATTTCTCATAAATTTCAACTCGATCCAACTCTTTTTCTCGAAATTATAGCCAGTTAAAGTTCTAACTAAAAACTCGCAGATTTTTTTTTTGTTTTTTCAAATTTTGACTGTGAAGAAGTAAACTTTTTCAACTTTTACCTCCTCAAAGTACCAACAAGATGAAATTTGTGATTTGTAGATTTGCTACTCAAAGAAATTGGTTCAGTATTAAAAAAACTACAGTGTATACAGATAAAAAAATTTGCCCACATCAAAGTAAATCCAATACCTTCGCCGCTCTGCATCGAAGCTAAAATTAAATAATACAAATTCACCATGCAAAAACAATAATTTCTCAGCTCCTCATCGTAGCTTAACATAACATACTATTTTTCAATTTTCTCAATTGAATTAATGAAATCATTTCAAATTGAAGTTAATAATTAAAAATCGTTTTTGCTTAGTTATCTAGTCGATGCATTTTGAATCTTGTTTTTAACATGATTTGAAATGTAAATCTCAACAAACCATTTTTGGTTTTCTACTTAGTCTCGTTATAAATTATTTTTACAGTCATAAGTAAAAATTTCGTCATTTTTTTTTTAATATCTGGTTTTTTTAGCTTCGATGCAAAGCGAGAAGGTATTGGTTTTACTCTGATGTGGGCTTTTTTTT
Source organism: Adelges cooleyi (assembly GCF_023614345.1). NCBI lineage: Eukaryota > Metazoa > Arthropoda > Insecta > Hemiptera > Adelgidae > Adelges > Adelges cooleyi. The sequence goes on from NW_026096002.1 coordinate 659,827, forward strand.
TGTCTGTATACACTGTAACTTTTTTAATACTGGACCAATTCCTTCGAGTAGCAACTCTATAAATCGCAAATTTCATCTAGTTGGTACTTTGGGGGGCGGGGGGGGGGTAAAAGTTGAAAAAATGTAATTCTTCACAGACGAAAGTTGAAAAAACAAAAAAAAAACCGTACGAGTTTTTAAGTTAGAACTTTTACTGGCCATAATTTCGAGAAAAAGAGTCGGATCGAGCTGAAATGTATAAGAAATAATTATTTGGTATGCCCTCACACGTCAGTTGTGTCAAACTTAAACTATACCCATTTCCCACCCTCCTAGGGGGGGTACAAGTTTTTTTGTTTTTCGAGGTCTTTAGCGGTAATTTTAAAACTTTTGGGTTGAAAATTTGCCAGTAGTTGGAACTCATATGTACCCATCACATATTAAACTGGAAAAAAATTGGGCACTACAGTTTTTTTTTAATGAGCATCAAAGCGTTTATTTGAAAGCGATTTTATTCAATTTTGTCACTTTTATTTATAATAATTCTTGTAGACCTGTGACCTCTCCGTTTCCTCATTGCTTTGATTACATTATGCCAATACTCTACTGTACTAGTCCTCTCGGATAAAATCACTTTCAAATAAACGCTTTGATGCTCATTTGTAAATACAGAACCTTCATTTAAAACTTTCTAACTTTGCTGGTTTATACTGTGCTTGGTTTGGACTGTACTGGCTTGAAAATACTAACTACCGATTTGCATCAAAGCGTTTTTTCGAAAGTGATTTTATCACTTTCAGATTTAAAAATTCCTGTAAACCTGTGACCTCCCCGTCCCCACTATGCCCCGACCCAACTATGCTCCGTCCCCACTATGCACCGACCCCACTGTACTGGTTTTTTTTAAAAGTATATTAAGTTATAATTCTTTATAAAATCTGAAAATTTGATTAATAATACTTTCGCACCGAAGTTTTAGAACTCTTACACGCAGATATTTGAATACATTTTTTTTCAACTGCTATTTTGAATATCCATAAAACCGAGTGTAATACATTTTTAATATTATAACGTAACAAATAACACAAGTACAATAATTTTAATATGTATCGTGTGTGTAATTTGTTAACGTTTTTTATGACTATACGTGTACCTAATGCAATTTTAAGTATTTTCGATTATACATTAATACAATTTGTTATCTGTTTGATAACAAAATACATGTCAAAAAAAAAGGGTTTGAACAAATATTGGGTACTACATATTTAAAAATAGTCCAGCTAGTTCCAATTTTGTATGGAATTTTTGCTTTTAGACACAATACTAATAAATGCCGTTAAAGAGTATCAAGCAATTATGTTTTAAATTTGTATATAATGCATACGTGTTCATTTATTATTTGTAAATCAGAAATTTTTTTTTTCTTAATAATTTTTACTGAAGTCGTTACATTTAACTGTTTTAGATTGTGAGACACCTGTGTACGCAAAACAATTATACAACTTGGTTTTTAAAATCCAGAAAAAAACCAATAAATTTAAATATTTTTAACTTGTAATAATCCTGATGGAATTATTGATTTCCTCCACCCTAATATGTTCTGACACCACTATGCCCCGTCCCCGCTGTATTGACTTTTCTAATTTTGCTTTTGTTTTACAATTTTTCATCACAAATTTTACTGTTAAGAGTATATAATATTACATTTGTGAAATCACAAATGTTTCCCATTTTAAGTACGTACATATATAGTCATATATAGTCATAAAACTAAAATATCAAACCAAAATACGAAGTGAACAAATTACATACAGGGTGATTTTTTATCGGATTAATCACAAAAAAACAAAAAACCTTTCAACCCCCGTTAAGGGTGGAGGGAAATGTAAATTTGAGACTTTTAACTTATAAGGGGAAAACCAAATAAGTATTCTTCATAAATTTCAACTCGATTCGACCCCTTTTCTCGAAATTATAGCCAGTAAAAGTTGAAACTTTAAAAACTCGTATGGTTTTTTTGTTTCTACAAACTTTCACTGTTAAGAAGTGAACTTTTTCAATTTTTCTGCCCTAAAATACAAAACAGACAACGTTTTTGATCTATAGAGTGGCTACTCGAAGGAATTGGTCGGGTATTAAAAAAGTTACACTGTATACAGACACACAAAAAACAGATATCGTTGTAAAACAAATAGCACCGCTGCTCCGTATCGAAGGTAAAATTTACGAATTTCGTTATTCATTTGAAAAAAATGTTTTTTCAAATAAGCGTATAAAGTCATAGCCTACAATTTTGTCTTTTTGTGCGCACTTATAAGTTAAAACTTTAAAAACTGTATATCACAGCATTTGTTTGCATTGACGTTTTAATTTTTTACTGGCTGCTAAATTGTTTGAGTGTTTATACAACAAAATGTATTAACATTTTAACAAGAAGACCAAATACAGACAATTGTTATGACTACCTCGTAAATTATTAGAACACGTTGTCTTTTAAAAATATAATATCGGTTTTACCACATGTACCTTAACTACACTACTTGGACTTATCGAAACTTAAAATATAACATACTCGTTTACTAAAATTATCTTCGTATTGTACTGCCTATATGATGTTTTCATAATTTTATTATTTATTACCATGATAAGCTTATAACGTATTCGTCTATTTCTCCACCTACCCTTATTCAAAAATAAAGTCAGCTAAGTCTCCACTCTTATAGATCTAACATAATATCTCTATAAAATAACCAATTAGTAAAATAAAAAAAAAAAAGATTATTGCAAGTAAAAATTCAAATTAATATTTTCAAAATATTGTCAAAACTATAGTTATAATATTTTATATTAAAATATCATATTTTGGAATGAGATAAAAACTTGTTGTATTGTAGGTGTTTACGTATGTATGTTCAAATAAACGTTTAAATTAAGAATAATTTTCTTAACATTTTTCTTGGTCAATAACCAGTATTAAATAATAAATTTGGAAGTTATTTAGTTTTAAAACTTAGGATTGGAGGGTTGTATATTGTGATAAATATTTAGGAACAAATATTAAAATTTATTAATTTTTTTTTTTATAAACATATCTCGGTGAACAAATAATAATTAAATCGTGAAATAATATTGTATATGACATAAAAAATAGTGTCAAAATAAACACTTTGAGAACTTGACCGGCTACAAAAAACTAATAGTACGCTGTAAAGTAGCACACTAAAAACCGTATGACACGAATGCAATTCTAGAAAATGAAAATTAATAGTTAAATTTTAATTGTGTTTTACCACAGGGATGTTTTTATTTCTATTTATGCAAAAAAGTATTTGTAAAAAGTATGTTTTAAAGAAATCAACGGTCGCTCAGGCAGATGGTCAATAAAGAGTATGTCTTTTTCGAAATAGGGTATTGTTTAGAAACTTTTGGTAAAGCGTTTAATAAAGAAGTCCTCGTACTAAAAATTACTAAGATGGTGGATTAAGGCATAAAAAAATAAACCAAGCAGTCCAAACTAGTACAGTATAAATCAAACTCAAATATAAACTAGCATAGTGGTTCAAAGGAGGTAGGTATTCAAATTTAAAAGTGAATTTATGACTTTCGAACGCTTCGATGCAAATCTGTAAATAGTATGACCTAGTACAGTATAAACTAAGCACAATAATAATAAGTAGAGTACAAATCAATTTTTTTCTGTCTACACTAATACAGTATAAACTATGTACAGTTCAAACCAGTAAAATAAGATTACCAAAGTGGATTCCAGTATCCACAGAAAACTGGACCCCACTGGTTACTACAAAACATTGAAAAAAAAAATTATCGAATTTTTTAAAATCTTTTGGACTTTTTATAGCAACCATAAAATAGTCTGTATACAAAATTTCAAGTTTCTTAATCCAAAATAGCTCCAAAAACCAAATTTTAGAGCTTTTGGAGAATTTTCTTCTTTAAAAAGTTTGTAATATACAATAGTCTTATTTCCAGTTCTTAAGATTCAATATTTCGCCTAAATAATGTAGATTTAAAGCTATTTGTGGATATGAAGCTATAATAGTACAGCAAGTTTATCCTTTCCCCTTCCAATTTGAGGGACACCAACTAAAATATTACATATTTAAACATTTAAATTTAAAAAAATTTAATTGTATGACATTTTCTTTAGATTCGGCACAGTCGAAAAACGTTGGTTATATATGCATACACATTTGCTGCACTTGAGTAAACAGTTTTAATAATGGGTGTAGTCAGTATTACTAAAAAATAGCAATAGTGGGGTGCATGTATTAAAAATGATGTACAACGCAAATAAAAACGTTCTTAAACATCTGTTGATTACTGAAAATCGCTTAGCTTAATAGTTACGAAGCTAACAATGTTTCATTCCTGGACTATAATATCTTGTAGAAGGTACTGAAAATCAAAAAGATTTCTTTTAATAACCAAAATTCATAGCTATAACATATTTTTAAAATATTCTGAACCCGATTTTATTATTTTTTAAATTAACATGTATTCGAAAAATATTTTACTGTTTTTCTGCGTGACATTATACGTTTTGCAATGTCAGAGTGTCCCACCTCAGGCACTAACTGTAAGTATAATAAGCATTCAATGTTTATGATCGATTTATAACGCTTAGATTAACTATAAAAATCGTAATACATTGTTTAGAAAATGTATTGAATGTTCTTACGATCACCATTTTCGAAGTTGATTTTTAAGTGATTCTTTCACTTGAAAACAGCTCTTAAACACAATAAGAAAAAATGATTGAATTACTTCGAAATTAATTATATTATAGTGAAAAAAATCCGCAAGGCATATTATACACAGAGTTGATCATTTTCTATTCGAATAACGAATGAATAATAACTTATTTATTCGACCAAATCTAAAATGATTTCTTCGAATAATTTTTTTATTTGACTTAATCCAAAATAATTTTTTCAAATAATTGTTTTATTTTATGGGTGTTCGAGTAAATAATTATTTGAATAAAAAGTTATCATAAGAACGCCTAACTCTGATTATAATATACATTTTAAAGTTTAATTCTTAAATAGAAATATAGGATTTGATTAGAACCGTAATCGCAAGGCATGCGGGACAAGATGGCAGGGTGGAATTTGATAAAATAAGAACTGTATTATACGAAGTAGCAACCACACTCAACATGCCATTTGAGATGGCCAGTTACGAAGACTTGAAAATAAGTAAGAAACAATAAAAAAATATACAATAAATATGTTAAGTAAAATTATCAAAAACTATTAAAAAGACATTTTAACAATCCAGTTTGTCATTTATATAGCTGTAAATCAATTCATTTTTTTTGACTAAAATATCATAACTCGTGAAACAAAATATAAAAAATTAAAAAACGGGGGACATTCTTTTGATGATGCACCAAAAAAAAATTGGAAAATGTGATATTTATTATAACGACAAGTTCATTAATAACATTTACTAAATCACAATAACTTAAATTACAAATGGTTTGCAATAATTGTAACACTATAATATTCTCAACTCGTTTGCTGTTCAATTTTCCTAATTTGGTTATTTGAATAAATTTTAATACTTTGTAATTTCAGAATTTACATATTCAAGTGATGACGCTGAACTATGTGCCCTAGTGTTTATAGCTAGAGATGAACCGAGAATAAATGTAAATAAAATCTTTAATACTATATTACAGATAAAAAGCTAGTTAGGTATGGAGATAATAAAATATTCAAACTTGAATTCTTCTATGTAACATGGGTTTAATTCTTATAGTTCTAACAAGTATAAGTATTTATGATTGATAAAAATTCTCAGCACTAAGTTGTTATATACAAAATGTAAATTTTAGTAATAATAAATACCTGCAAAAATTTAAAAACATTATTTTTATCATCGGGAAGGGGGTATGGATTTCGGCATTCACTGATTGAATTCAGTAAAACCTAGGATTTACAAAATATGTCTAGTAGTTTGGTGTTTTGATTTCGGCAAAGAAGGTTCAGTTCTATATGTTAATACATTTTAAAATTAAATTCTTGTTTTGAAAATTATAGGGGTTGGTTAGTGGCATAGTCGCAAGACATGTGGGACCTGATGACGTCATAGACTTTGATGAATTAAAAAATGTATGTACCATTGTCGGAGAGCAATTCAACATAACCAAAGATTTCCTCAGTATAGATCTATTTCAAAGGAGAGCATTACCATTAGGTAATTCATAATAGACAAATACTTGATAAATATAGTAATATTTTGTATTTTCAGGCCGTAAATTTGGAAGGAAGGAAGTTGAATTGTGCGCTCTAGGGTTTTATGCTTCAGCAAAACAGGGAATAAATGTAAATAAAAAATGTTATACTATATTACAAATAAAGACATGTTAGGTGGTTTGTGTGGAGATATTCAAAATATTCGAACTTTCAATTATTCTATGTAAAACCGGTTAATTCTTAGAGCAAAAATTACAAGTACTTAGTATTTATTTATTGAAAATTTTCAGATTTATGCTGTAATATACAGAATGTAAATCAAAGTTTAGTAAATTAATATTATGTTTTTACCGTCCTCGTTTTCACATCGAAGTGATATTTTCACTTTTAGTTATTTTCACATTTTTCAAATTTCGAACAATATTGTTTTTCTATTAAACCAATAACTGATTATTTCACACATAAAATAAATAATAAATAGAAGAACTATTTTTGAACTATTCCTTGCCATCTTTGAGACAGGAAGGGATAAATTAAATAAAAATAAATTTTTCTCCCATATTTTCCTAATATTTTACCTGAACATGAATGCTTTAAGTATTATGCAATAGATGTTTTTACGCAGTCAAAAACCTCAAGGCATATTTCATGTTTTCCATTTTTTATTTCACCAAAGAAGAATCAGTTTTATTCGTTAATTGTAATACACTATTATATTATGTCCAATTATTACTCATATATCAACAGGAAACAGTAAAACGTGCAGTCAGGAAACATGAAAACCCTAAAGGCATAGGCTATGACCATTTAAAAAAAATAATCAAGGAAGTAAAACGGAAATTGAGCATAACAAAGCCATTCTACAGTTTGGATGATTTCAAAACCGAATTTTCAGGTAATATAACAATAGAATAATATTCAATAAATGTTTCAAGTAAAATGTTCAAAAACTATTGCAAAGACATTTTAATTATACAGTTTATTTAGCTGTAAATTAATCAATCTTTTAAAATTAAAAAAGCATAATTCATAAACTGACTAAAAAGTTTAAAAAACGAAGGTTCTTTTTTTATGATGTATGTACAAAAAAAATAGCGAAATGTGGATACATGTTTACTTTACTAATATTCTATAATTTAATATTACATTATTATTCTAAAATTACAATTATTCGGAACAAAGATGTTTTTTTATTGTAACACATTGTTACTCTCAACTCATCTGGCCTGATTTGTTTGTTTAAAAAATGTATAATATTTTGTACTTTCAGTAATGAAATTCGATGCGGGACATGTTGAACGAATAGTCATTACAAATTTGTTTCCATGGTTTCTTTGATTACAATATTAAAAATTATTTGAATTGCTGAATGTATGAAGTGTATCACATTTTGACATAAAAATATAATTTTGATTGATTAATAAAATTGTTTGCTCCTATACATATATGTTTTACAAGTCGTCTTTATTACTTTTTTTTGAAAACAATAGTTTGATTAAAATAAAAACTGTTATTGAATAACTGCATGTATGTAGTATATCACGTATTCACATAAAAATCTAAATTTGATTTATTAATAATTTATTTTGCTCTAATAATTCGTTGGTATTTATTGTATTACTTTAAAGTAGTATTACCCGATCCATGGTTCAATTTCGTGGACAAACCCAGCAACTTTTGTTTTGTAACTAGACACTGTTAGCTAAGCTCCGCTTAAAATCTAAAATGTAAATTGCTTATTTTAAATTAGCTTTTTTAAACGAAAAACTCTGAGCCAAATTGTTACCGTTTTTTCAAGACAGTTTGTCGATTCTAGTTTGGCGAAATACCATTTAAGTGACACTATATCTAAATAAACCAATAGACATTTTTGACAAAAATGAGCAATAGCAGCGCAATTATTTAAATTGAAATACAATTTTTATTTTGTAAAAACAAAACAATTGAATTAGTTCCAAATGTGTATGGAATATTATTTAAGCATGGTACTACACACTAACAATGGCACACAAAATAAATAATATCAACCTTTTTCCCTAGAAGGGATACAAATGTTTTCAAGTTTTAGCGATTCAGGTCGGAAATTTAGACCCAAAGTAGATCAAGAATGGAACTATAATACATAAAATCTTCTCAAAAATTGGTAGTCAAAATTTTTTTTTTATTAAGGAAAAACCCAAAAAGTACATTTTCACTGTAGTCAATTCGCAGGTTGTTATGTGTAAGTGAAGTTACAATAAATAGTGAAAGTATTTACATTTTATTATTTAAGGGGCCTCTACACCTGCATAATTTTGGTCGAAAACAACTTATTCTACTTAACGTGATCAACGAGTTAAAAACTGCAGTTTTTCACATTGAAATAATTATTTAATTAAAAATAATTTTAAAATTGTACCACAGCCAATGTCTTGAAAGTCTTATGAAGAATTTAAATGTTTCTTTAAAACTTAATTGAAGAATTCTTAGGATCAGTACGTTTGAAGTAGAAACAAATGTTTATGTAGAAAAATAGATCTTATATGCGTTATAAAAGTGAAAGAAAATTAATTTTCAAAATAGTTATTTCTTTCCTATGGTCATATGTGTGTTTAAAAATTTAAGGTTCAGTTTTAGCTAAATATTGCCTATACAATGCGCCTTAATATATGCCAGTATAAAAATGCATATATCGAAGTTAACTACTCGTATAACTATTTTAAATACTTGGCAATATACTGAATTAATATTTTATTTGTAAATTGAAGAAATGGGAAGTCTTAAATTTACAATATAGACACCCTTCAGATATTTTTAATAAAGAAAATTGCCGGAAAGAGTTTGGAAAAATATATATTTAAATAACACTTTTTTTGTTAAATTTGCTATAAAAATATAATTTAAAAACACTATATTTAAAGATGGTTTTATCTGCTTAATTAAACTAGGTTAGAGATTAAATCATATTGTTATTATTCATTCTGGTAAAAAGGATTTTCCAAAATGACCAGCTATTTAGGAATTAGTTTATCTGAAACAAATGAATGGTGTGCTTGTGTACTGTTTCAATTTTGACGCAATATATAAATTCAAAACTTACTATTTTAAGTCTGTTTGATTAATGAACATAGTTGATAGATACATATTGATGGATTGCAAATCTGGATTTAATGGGTTTGATGTAAGTATTTTTCAACTGTTAAGTACTATTTTCTGGTTACGACATTGTTTAATAAAACGTTATCTCCAGTCACCAGTCACTGTATTAAGAAGTGGCAAGTTACCTGACAATCATAATAAATAAATAATTCCTTACATTTTGAAAATAAAAATATTTACAGATAAATTAAAAATACTTACTCTCTATCTTTTATTCAAGTTTTACAAGCACAATATTATATTTATGTGTTCAATATTCAATAGAATAGATTCCGACCGTTAGCATGCAAGCTGAACCGTTGTTTCCGTTGACATGGTTACGGCCATAAGGCAGCGAAATGTAAAGGCCCGGACAGAAGAGAACTCTGCATGACCTTCAGTAGAGAGAATCACCAGGCAAGCAATTGCACGGCCCCTCCTCACTGTATTTTATGTCAAGAAATCAGAAAGAATGTCGATCATTATCCAAGGGGCGGAAAGTGCGAGGCGTAGAGAAAAGCGACAGCCAAACCTTATCCCGACTAATGCCTGGCGGTGTCTCCGACACGGGGTGAAATCCGAACCAACAAGATGACTGGATTTTTCAGATTATGTTAAATTTGTATGTTATATTACATATTTTAAAATTTTGATTTTTAAAAAGTTAAATTGTATGAAATATTCTTAGGAGAGAACACTATTGAAAAACGTTGACAATATATACATGTGTTTTGCACACGAGTAAACAATTCAAAAAATAAGTGTAAAAACTACGTCTAAAAAATAGCAATAGCGGTGTGCGTGTATTAAAAATGACACCCTACGCAAATAAAAACGTTCTTAAATATCTGATGTTTACTGCGAATTACTCAGTTCAATAGTTCCAAAATTGAAACTTTATCATTCCTGAAGTATAATATCTTGTAGAAAGTTCTGCAGTATTCACATTACATTATAAAATCGTCTTCAGTACTATTATCAAATAATTCCAAAACAGTTTTTATTTCCAATATTAATAATAAAATATTCTAAATCCGAGTTTATTTTTTTTTGAAAAATCAGAATGCATTTGAACAATGTACTGTTTTTATGCACGACGTTATATTTTTTCCAATGTATGGCTGCCCCCCCAACTGATGAACAGCTTGTAAGTAAAAGAGCACTAATTATTATTTATGATTAAAATATAACGCTGATATTCTTATTTAACAATACACAAAGTTGGGCATTGTTTAGATAATTTTTTATCTAAATAATTATTTAAATAACATTTTTATTCGAAAAATCGATTCGAATGACTGACGAATAATTTTTTGATTCGAATAATAATTATTAAAAAAAAAACAAATGATTTATTCTCAATTTTTTTTTTCTTGGGTTTATTATTTTATTGTTGGCAAAATTTAAAAAAATCTTAACTGCAATATTTTATAAAAAAAAATGCACGAATAAATAAATTATTATTCATTGTTTGAATAAAAAAGTCCCAGATCTGACAATGTACAAAACGTACCATTTATACATTTGTTTAGCATTTTTGCATAATACAATATATATTTTAAAGTTTATTTCTTATTCTGGAAATTATAGAACATGATTAAACGATTAATCGCGGCAAAATTGGGACAAGATGGCAAGATGGAATTTAGTCAACTAAAAGAAGTATTAATCCGAGTAGGAATAAAGGTCCGTGACCATATGAGGATACCCAGTCAGAAAGACATCGAAATAAGTAATAAATTATAAAAAAAATGTTGAATAAATATGTTGAGAAAAATGATCAAAAACTATAGACTATTACTAATGACTTATAACTAAAGACATTTTAAGTATCGGGTTTGCTAACCATTAGGCTGTAAAACAAATTATTCATTTAAACTAAAAAATCATAACTTGTGAACCAAGTAAAAAATGTAAAAAATAAGGAATCCTTTTTTTTGATGGTGCACAAAAAAATGTATTAGAAAATGTTATAAATATATATATTGTGTACCTTAAAATACAAATGTTTGTAATTGTAACGCGATTCCTTTGCTGTTAAATTAGCCTGATTTGGTTGTTTAAATAGTGTATTATACTTTGTACTTTCAGAGTCTACATATGCAAATGACGAAGTTGAAATTGGCATCCTATCGTATGTATCTAGAACAAAACCGGAAATAAACGTAAATAAAAACTATTATACTGTACTACACATAAAAATATGCTCGTTAGGTTTTTTGTGGAGAGATTTTCTAAATATTCAGACTTATAAAAATTCTTAGCTCAATGCTGTTATATACTAAATAAAAATTATAGTTAAGTCACTAATAAAAAAATGTTGATAGTCAAAGATACTATAAAAAAAAGATACACTTAAAAACAATAAGTAAAAATAGCCTAGGTACTTTGAAATTGAATACAATTATGCTGAAAAAATCCTCAAGGAATATTAGCTAGTAGTTTGTCGTTTTAAATTTAATTAAGAAGCCTTTTAACTACTACTACTATTAACTATAATATACATTTTAAAATTCAATTCTTATTCTAAAAACTATAGGAGTTGGTTAAAGCAAAAGTCGTGGCACATATGGGGCAAAATGAAGTCATGGACTTTGATACATTAAAAGCTGTATGTAAAGAAGTAGCAGAGGAAACCGGCATATCCAAGGAGTTCCTCAGTATAGATTTATTTCAAAAGATAGATTCAAGTAATTAAAAATATTCAATAAATATGTTGAGTAAGACGTTAGAAAAGACATTTAAGCATTTTATTGTGTCATTTGTAAAACTTTTGATCCTGATAAAACGTTAAGAAAACTGTGCCCTATTTTTGATCATGTAAAAAAAAGAGCTAATAAAATTTGAAATTTAAGATCATTTAAAAAAAATATATATATATATATAAATTTTATTAATATTTTATAATTTAATAATACATTATTATTCTAAAAACTACAGTTATCTTAAATGAAAATGTTTTCTTACAAAACACATTGTTATTCTAAACTAATTTGGCCTGATTCGTTTGTTAAAAAAATGTTTTAATATTTTGAACTTTCAGACCGTATATTTACAAAGTTGACAGCTGAAATCCATGTCCTAGCGTATGCTGCTACAAATGATCCAGGCGTGCATGTAAATAAAAACTATTATTCTATACTAAAGATAAAAGACTAGTTAGGTTTTTTGTGTGGAGATATTCAAAATAAACAAACTTCAATTCTCTTTTGTAAAATAGGTTTAATTATTATAACTTTAACAAGTACATAGTATTAACGATTAGTAAAATATATTCTCAGCTTTGCGCTGTTATAATATACTAAGTTTAAATTGTAGTTTACTAACTTTTTCTTATGTTTTTACCGTCGAAGTGATCATAAGTGATTTTTTTAATATATAGAATAATAAATACAAGAACTATTTTCGAACTATAAATTCCAGTTTTTGACACAGAAAGAGATAATTAAAATTAAAATAATTTATTTTTCTCATTTTTTTCCTAACATGAAATAAGTGCGTAAACTATGCAATTTATTTTTTTATGCCAAAATCACCTAAAGGATTTGCCTTTAGGTGTTTTTGTTCGCAGTTTTTATTTTGCTAAAGAAGAATCAGTTTTGTTACTGAATTGTAATAGACTATTTAATGTCTAATTATTACTTATATAACAATAGGCAATAGTAAAAAACGAGGTCGAGAAATTTGAAAATCCTAATAACAAAACCTATGCAGATTTCAAAAAAATATTTACTATAGTAAAACGGAGAACCCTCGCAGACACGATATTCCGCAATTTTGAGGAATTCAAAAGGACATATAAAAGTAATATAACAATACAATTATTTTAATGAGGCACTCAGATGCCAAACCGATTAACTCCACTTTTTTTCAAATTGCGAATAATAGAATGGTTGGATTAAAAAAGTGCACATTTTTCAGTGGCCAAGAAAAATAACTCCACAGTTGAATTTTTCACCACTTAAGTGCGCTAAGAAAATTGGCAATTGTACTTACATGCATTGTTTCAAATAACTTTAACTGCCTGTCCTAATAAATTTCATTCTATAGAGTCAATCAGTTTGGCTTCTGAGTGCCTCAATTTTAATAAATGTGTCATACATATGTGAGATACATGTTAGTTTTACTAATATTGTATAAGTTAATATTACATTATTATTCTACAGTTATTTGAAACAAAGATGTTTTTCTAGTGTAACATTGTTTGGTTCAATTCGTTTGGTCTTATTTGTTGTTTTTAAATATATAATATTTTGTACTTTCAGAAAGCAAAGTCGACCCGGAAGATGCTGAACAAGTCATCTGTAATACTTTTTTTAAACAATAGTTTAATTATAATAAAAACTTTTATTGAATAATTACATGTATGTAGTATATCACATATTCACATATAAATGTAGATTTGATTTATTAATAAATTATTTTGTTCTAATAATTCATTCGTATTTATTGTATTACTTTTAAGTAAGTTTTATTACCCAATCCAGCAAATCTGTGCAGGTTTAATCCCGTGGACAAAACCAGTGACTTTTGTTTTGTAGTTAGTCTCTTCTTACAATGTAAACATTTTATTTTACCAGTAATACCTTTACAGTAACATTTGGTATTCGTATGCTTCGTGAAATTTTCAAACATTCTGTTGGTAAGCTAATTTCAAATTAAATTTAATAGTTCATAAACCATAAAAAGTAAAAACACATTAATAAAACTAAGCACCAAGTAATAAGTACTAAGTGGAGGCAGTGAGGTTACAGTTCTATAGGAATTATTACAGCTGAATGTGATAAAATTACATTCAAAGAAACGCTTTGATGTACTGGTTTGAATATACAATCCACAGGTATTCAAGTTATTCAAGTTTTCTATAATATTGTTATATTTATCCAAGCTTTTAGCTATACTAAAACGGACCCATCTGAAGCTTCAAGTTCAGTTGCACCTGAAAACTGATGCCGAAATGAAGGATGCTCTGGTAATTCATATTATTATTTTAAAGCTATTAGGATTTTGTTAATATTTTGGGGAGTCATTTATTATATAAATGAAAAAGTTCTTCTAAATAGCAATACCTATCTAGGAATATATTGTTGTTTTAGCCGAAAAACTTACAAATAAATGAGAAAACCGATAATGAGGTAATTTATACTATAGTATACTTTAAAAACTTATTGATTTTGTCAATATTTAGCTGAATTTTGTATAATATAAAAGAAATAGACGTAGGATTTGGATACAATTTAGCCAGCATTAGGTAACAAACTTGTTATTTTTGTCAGCGTTTTTTAAACAGCATTTTATAAATTTTTTTTTTTTTTTAAAAGTTAATTTAACACCAGCACTGACGTGCAATGTGATGGGAACGCATAGTCCCTAATAAATTTATCAGATAATGTTTTAAATTGTAAGTTCTTTTGTAATTTAAATTTAGTTTAATATTTGTGTGTGACACATACATTTCATAATATTTAACTCAAATGAATTTGGACTTTGTAGAATAGGGCCCATGCTTTTCTTTTTAGTCAGAAATTAAAAATGTTTAACATTATTTAAAATTGTAGTTAATTTTGGGTCGTTTTCAAAGTAATTGACATTTTAAATAAAATATGCTACAATTGATTAGTAAATTGTTCTTGTAATAAAATTATTTTTTAATTTTTAGTTCACTTTTTACTATTTTTTTTTTAGAAAAGCATGTTTTTTAAAAAGTTTTTTACATGCTTTTCTGGTTAGTTAATTTTAATTAATTATAACACAACATAATATAATGTACATTTTTCGAATTTTATTATTTTAGTATCGTTAAAGTTGAAACAGTTTTTGTAAAACCATAATAAAATTTAAAAAAAAAAGTGTTTTGCATAGAAAATCATAGTCTAAATTCCGCTTGCTAAATAATGTATGTGCACGATAAATCACAAAAAAAAAAATGAACTAGTTGTGTAAATTAACAAACATAATATCTACAGTGCATTAAAAAATTTGCATTGTGATTTTTCGGTCGAAGTAAAAGACAACCTATAAGTCGCAGGTAGTACATTTTGTTTCAAAAGCTGATCAAGTTGACTGCTGTCCAAGAACCTCTTACCAACTCTACAATTCAAGTAAGTAATTATATTAAACTCTCAGAATTGATACTACGGTAAAACTAAAAATGCACGAGCCTAATGAGTAATGAGTCAAAAGTTATAGTGTTAAAAAACAGTAATTGGGAAATTTTATTTTTAGTTATTTTTTTTATCGATTCCTAATCATCGTTTCACACAATCCACATTTTGGTGACAATTTTAGTTATTTTCGTTATATGTCTTGAAGTGTACTAAAGGAAGTGTAGTGCAAAAAGTAAGTTTTTATAATAAATCACTAAAGTCCCCATTGCATATAAAACCAAGATAAAAAAAAAATTTTATAAAAATATTCTGGCCGCACCAAGTCAAAGAAGCAACATTCAGCGAAATGATTTAGATTTTCCATCATAACTCAAAAAATAAAATTTGTAGGGAACTAAATTCATATACGTGTACAATTTTATTTGTATATTTTTTTTTTAATCGCCAAAAAAAAAAAATTTTAATTAAATACATTCAAAAGTGAGTTTCTTTTTAACACGCTTATACTAGCTTTACTTGCATGTATGTTTGTTTGTATGTTTGTATGTAACTATGTAACTAAAAGAGATAGGTAACCGAACGTACATGCGTGTATTCATTGTTGTTTACCTGAAGTTTTCAAGTAATAGAGACACGTATGTACTAGAATTAAAAAACACGATTTTAAAGCACATCGAACTAAACAGTGGAAAATAAAAAAATATAGTTTAAAAAAACTAAAAACATGCTTAAATAGTAAACAAACTAAAAAGTAGAAAATAATTTTCAATATAGAAATCAATTAATAAAATTTTTAATTTAGAAATCAATTAATAAAAAATAAATAGTATTATTGTGAAAAAAGCGTGGGGCGCTACATATATCAGTTCTTGAAAAGCACCCCACGCTTTTTTCACAATAATACTATTTATTTTTTATTAATTGATTTCTATATTGAACATTTTTATTAATTGATTTCTATATTGAAAATTATTTTCTACTTTTTAGTTTTTTTACTATTTAATTATTTTTACTTAATTTTTAAGAAAATATTAGTGGTTTTTCAGATGAAAAAAAAATTGACTATAAAACAACAAAAAAACAAACAAATAATATAAAAACTGGAAATAGAATTTTGCTAATAATGTGGTCTAGAAACGAAATACCTATTTTCCGAGTTTCCGTTCGATCAAAGAGGATAAATAATGGAACCGGGATAGGTCAGATAAGATTCTATTGTAATTTGTATTTACAAATGTCGAACCAGTCTTTCGATCTATGCGTCGAGTTGTGTATTTTTGGTTTTCAGTTTTCACGTTGTTGTTTATCCGTAATATTTTACAAAAAAAAATTTGAGTGCTTAAATGTAGGAAACATCTATGTTCTTGTTTGTAGTTTAACTTACAAAAAAGCACTTTTAATTTATCGCTTGATAATTCTATACACATTATAAATCTAATACAATTATTTAATTTTAATATTTTAATCATTTGTGTTTTTTACATTGAAAAAGTAAATTATCAAAAAAAACTGTACTATTCATTTTAAAAATTAAGCCAAACATAAGAAAAATTTGTTTTTGCATTTTTTAAATTTTTAAATTTTTCTTTGACTATTTTAAAAACAACCAAATTTGTACACGTACCTATATTAGACAGAAATCAATTTCCTTCAAAAATAAGATTTTATTTATGATTTATGATTGAAAATCTAAATCTTTTTGCTGAATATACCTTTTTTGACTTAGACGAAATATTTTTTTAAAATTTAATTATTTACTTTATTATCAAGACGCTACTTATGTGAGTTATTATGAAAACGATTTAAACAATTTCATTTTTGCACTATATCTTAGAGTACTATTCGAAAATATATCTCAATATTTTTTATGACGGTAATAAATTTATTTCTAAGAATATTTTTTTAAAACGGATGTGACGTTCTCTCTATATTCTTTCCACTATAAACTCATAGAAGAGATTCGCATTATTCCATTATGAGATGACTAAGAAGCATTATGCGTAGTCAAGTTTAGTCGCTTGAAAATTAAGTGTATAATTTCACTTTGTACAATTTAACTTTAATAAGACCATTTAGTTAAATACCTTTTTCGAATTTTTATTTTGAATAGTGTAACCTAACATTTTTATACAATACAATTAGACAGACTTAATTGTATTTTGGTCTGTCTTCATTATAGTGAAATAAATTTAATTTTAGTCAAATAAAGTACCTTTCAAGTTAGGCTACTACCTTCCTATATAAAAAAATCAGTTAATGGTCTTGGAAATATTGTGGGTTCAGTCAAAAATGTTTATACATAATTATATGTATATATTTATCCTATTAAGACTGCCTCGCAAAACTATAACTCTCTCATATCTGAACCAGAGGCAACTGTGGCTAATATAAAAAATTGTATTATTTATTATTATTCGCAGATTAAAATGAAACTCTTCTGTTTATTAATATCTTTTTTCTTTGTGGAAGTTTTGGCAGATTATGGTAGTTATTTTATTTTCATAGTTGACAACTCTAAGTACTTAAAATTTCTAAAAAAAAAAAATCAATATTTTACTTAATTTCAGATGAATTTATGAGTATGATTTATCGCACAAGTCAGTAACGTTTTTATTTTATAAACAATTATTTTTTTTGTTTTTTTAAATCCAATGTTTTTATACATATTTTTTATGTATCAGAGCTCTAGCCATAAAGTTCGCTTATGAAAAGAACGATTTAACTGTAAGAGGTAGATCTGAAGCAAGTAAGATATTATATTTAAAATAATATACTTATATTTTGTCAAGTTATAAGTATATTAAAAATGATAGTTTTTATCAATTGCCAAGAAAAGTGCACCAGATAGGTAAAACATCGTACAGAGCGATATAATACATTATACATAAGCGATGTCTTATAATCTAATCAAGGGAGAAGCATAAAGTTAAATGGCTACTAATCAACGCCGGGTTTAATATTATTTTAAACATTTGTATGCTACCTAATTTGATTTAAATTTAATATTTTAGTGTAGCTAACATTTTCATTTGTTTATTCTAGATGCACTGGAGCATGCAATTGAGATGATAGTTGATGATGCCGATAGAGACCCTTACTTCAAGGATTTCCGTTATCATAATTATTATAATAATAAAATGAAAAACATCAAGTCAAGAGTAGAAACTAATATTTGAAAATAATAGGAAAACTGCATCTCAAATTTATCTTTATGCAATTGATGTGTTATAATTAGACCGCGGATTGCAGGGATATTGCAGGAAAATTGCATGTTTTAAAATGGCCGTGAATAAAAATTAGACATTCTCAATACATATAGCACAAGGTAAAATGTAGACAAAGGCTATTGCGGTCAATTATTTTAATTCATGGTCGACAATGTACAAATCTAATAAATTATTCTAAACTTACGATTACTCATCAGTCATCACTGTTAACTGCAAGTCTAAAGTGGATACTGTTTCTGTCTTTCTCTTAATTTTCACTTACTAGTATTCTTGTGGGTACATGTACAGACTTGTTTCGTTGCTGGCCTACTATATTGCGTAACAAAAGGGAATTGCCAAAATTTAAACAATGACTTGGTGTTAATATAGATACATATTAACTCTTTAAAATTTTAAAGCCACTTAATTTATAATTAAATTTTACGTTTTGAACGTTATTATTTTTTTTTTTTTAATATAAACGATAACAAAAATTTTAAAACTAAATAATTATTAGCAAAAAATTCACGTTTAATATATTTTATTGTATAAAATATTATTAAATTATTATTATTATTTGATAGGCACAATTGAATAATTTAAAAATGACTACTTTATTTTACATGCACAAAAAATATGCAAAATATGCACTAACAAGTAGTGTCTGTATGGTATAAAAAGTTCTGAAACAGATTTTGGTAGGGAACATTCTTTCATAGGAGGACTCATAAAATACGTACAATTGCATACAAATCCGCGGTCTAGTTATAATTGTTATATTTTTCACCTATATTTAAATAGAAGTTTCATGAAGAAAATACTGATCATAGCTCTATCAACCTCGTCTGATTAAAATGTTTTATTCTTATCGTCTAAAATGCATCAACTCAGTTATAATAATAGACTAGGGAATAGTTTTTTTTGTACTTTGACCTTCGTCTTCTAGTTTATAATTATATAATGTAAACAATTATTATAGCAAATCCAAGTCAATACCTATCATTAATTTATGTAATGTCAATTTCAGGCACACTTAATTATGTGACCGCTGTACCGAGTAATATTTTTTGTTGAATTTTATGAAAATATTTCCAATATTTCATTTCCATTGAATTTTCCGAAGATACTCTCATCGTATTGAATATTCAGTGGAGCGTATTTCTTCTGAGCTTTTAACACAAAGGTTTTTTCTACCTTGACATTCGTCTTCTTGTGTTATAATAGAATAGAAAATTAAATGCAATATTATTAATTCACGTGTTGTTACTTTCAGACAAAATGGAAATTATCTCCAGAATAGAGGGTAATCATTTTCATCGCACTTTATGGAACCGTTTCCACACAGTTGTTTGATATTCTCTATGCACATACGATTTTTGTTTTAATTTCAGGATTTAGAACTTACGATCTATTGGAAAGTAAAACCCCTTTTTATATTTCATATTTATTACACTTATTGCATATTTGAAGAGTGAAAGTGTCAAACGTTCCAAGTGCCAAAATATAAAAATTGAACTTTATAATTTGATTTGTATTTTATTCATTACCGGAAACACTTTAACATATTTTTAAGTTTTAAATATGATTGTTTTTTTTATAAATAATTATTCTATACTTGAAAAATTTTCAAAATTGTTTCCGGTAATGAATAAAATACAAATCAAATTATAAAGTTCAATTTTTATACTTTGGCACTTGGAACGTTTGACATTTTCACTCTTCATTTATTATTTATATATACTTTGAAAATAATCATACGTACCTATTGATAAATACCAATATTACATATCGGTTTCAATAATAAAAAATATGTAAGGTACATTAAACATTTATTTTGTTTTAAATTTTAGAAGCTTCTTTTGTCCTCCAACTACTTCTAAACGACATAGAACCTATAATAGGTAAGTATAAAATTAAAAATAAATAGTTACATATTTTTATAGTTTTAAAGAAAAATTCGATTTATTACTTTAAGTCATAAAGCGCTATATATATGTTTTATTGTTAAGCTTTTAAGTTTCATTTGACATATAATTAAAACATCGATATAAGATATAAATTTACATTTTTACAAATATACAAATATTTTACATTAAATGATATTGATCTAATTAACTTCAGTTATAGAATGAATGTCATATTGTATAAAATATATTAACCGGGATTTATTAAATGCACAATGATTTGATATTTGATGTATTTGTTACAGAATATGTATTGGAAGGAGAATATAATGGTAATTACGCGTTTTTTGATAGGCTTAAAAGTTTGTTTTAGAGTTGATATTTACTTAATTTTATTTCTTTAATATTTTATATCAATTAACTATTTTAATAATATAAACTAGACTTTTTGTTGTGAAAAGAAAGAGAGAGTGAGAGAGAGAGAGAGAGTGTGACTACAGTGTTCGTGTGTAATAAATGCATTGAGATTTCAAGTTTCAATATCAATAAGTAGTTTTAAAAAAGTTAGTCGTATCGTAATTCTTTGAAAAATATTGCAATAATTATGTATAAAAAACGACTAAAATATTATTTATCTGTATTATTTCTTTGCATCACCGTTATTGAATAATTTTTTTCATAGGTTCGAGAACATTGAAAAGCCTTGCCGGCGAGAGAAGAAAAAAATATCTTGCTCCAGCTTTAATAAGTCTAATCAGACGTCGTGTAATAGGTAAATATTAATATGGAGTTGTATGATATGTGAACGGTATCAATATATTTACATACTTTTTAAATTATTTAATAGAAATAAGGATACAAACGGTTTTAATTTTTAACAATTAATCAAATAAATTATAACTACTAACACGTATGTTCATGTATCCAAATAACATGGCTGAACAATACGGCCACCATTCTTATTTTATTATTTTTTTTATGAATTTGTATTCATAAATTAAATAAGTGTGTCATGTACCATAAAGAAAAGTAGTCAAATGGTAAGCTAATATAAGGAAATTAAAAAAACAATTTTTCAAATTTTTTAGATGGATCTGTGGACCATGTAGATAATGATGCCTCTTTATTGGCGAAGTGTCGTTTCCTAGGAATATACTGGAGTACACAATTTCCAGAATCATACCTAATTAAAGTTGAAATTGACTCAACTACACACCATACATGTATCTTAACGAATAAACATAATGCCAAAAGGATATATAAAAAAATTGGTGACACGTGGTACCAACTACTAGAGGAACAGTTACAATTGGGAATTTCACAAGTTCCATCCACAATAGGCGGGAGTGAATACCGCGGCACCACATCCTAACCAGTGCGTTGCGTTGGGGACAAAAGCTGTAGGCACCGTCGCTCCGATGGACTCTTATTCTTAGTTTTTTTGAACTATTGAAAACCGTAATTGATTACATAAAAACATTTTTCGTAAATTATTTATTTGTTTCTTGAAAAAAAAATTATTGGTGAACGTATCAGTCGATAACGTCGCTACGCGTCCACCGCATGATTAACAAATAAGAATTAAAATTTAAAAACAATAATGATAATAATAATGTTAGAAAAACACCGGCATCTGTTTTCTGTTCGTTACATAATATTATATTATAATTTATCTTATATTTGTCACTATATACATTATAAAATCTGAAATTGTAGTATAGATAATAAATAATATAATTTAATTAAGCTAACGGTAAAAGAACCGCCGGTTTATTTTTCGACAACATATTTCATATAATACATTTTTTTTGAGAACATAATATTATATATCTATTTCTATTTTATGCCAAGTCTACCTTTAAAATAAAAAATTACCGAATAAGTAAAGTTATGTTTTTTTATATAATCTATACCAACAATTATTTTTGCTTCTAAATCCTTTCCTTATATTTCTACCTCCATTAAATGACTGTGGAAATTTGGTTGACAGGTTCATCGTTTATATTTCTAATAGATAACTCATCTTAACGGTCATTATATAGAGATTTAATTTTAGAGGTAACATAACTAAATAGAGTTCTTATGTTGAATGACTAAGTAAAACAGTGTAAAATATATTGTATATATAATTAAAAATTAATCCTACATAATATTTTAAATCGAAAAGATTGTCGATTTCAAATTTTTTTCAACGCATTATTGTGTGCTATATTCTAGATTAGTAAAATTGTTTAAGTGAATGTGTATTGATTTAGAAATTTTTTTTTTTTTTTGTGGCCTATAACTCATGTTTTGTTATTGTCATTGCTACGAAACTAAAAAAATAAGACACTAAAAAATGAAAATTTTCTGTCTTTTTGCACACAGTAAATTCAAGGTGTTCTATGTCGAACGCATTGAATAGTACCTACAATAAATCTGGGTTAGTAGACTGTTTTTATGTGTATTATTATTATTACTCATATAATATTCCAGGTCGATACGAATTTAAGGTAAATAATATACTAGCGCATTTCATACAACTAACGTTCAATGTATAAAATTAAATGGAATACATTATTAATTGGAAACCCAAATTCAGGTCTCTGGTTAAAGAATTCTGTACACGTTTAAAAAAATTGTTCTACTTGTTAAAATTTTTCTAAATACGAAAAAAAAAATTATTTAATAATATAATAATTAGTAGGTAGATGTATCATGAATATCCAGTAAAATTAAAAAAAAAGACTGTTGATAATTTTGGGAGATAGGCTGGAGGAAAATGCTACAAGATTTTCGTTAATAATAGAAACTATTAATGATTATTTTTCTAAGTTTTTTTTTAAGTTTTAAAATATAATTTTTTTCTATACAATTATTATAAAACTAAATCCGCAGAACAACTGACAGTTGTCTCACAATTAAAATTTAAATACAAAATAAAATGAAAAATATGGTTTTAAAATAACTTTTGCCTAATGTGGTTTACTAATTTAATTAATTTAGTTATCTATTTAGTTATAAAATTGTATTATTTAATTTGCAAGTTCACTTAATGTATTAAAAACTATCTTAAAATACATTAAACTTAACTAATTAATTTGCAAACACATTTTGTAGACTTGCCTACAGTGTTGAGGTTTATCTAAAAAATATATTGTAATTATTTTATATCTATTTGGTTATCTAAATTTGGTCATCTATTTGGTTTTCTAATACTAAAATTACAAATTAAATGTTTTCATTGAGTTTTTTATGTTAAAGGATGAATTTGAATACGTTTTGTGTGTATTTTTATATGATTTTTAATACATGGTTTGGTTAAACATTAACTAAGTATTGAAAAATTTATGTATCTAAAAATTTAGAAAAAAAAGTAATTTTCAAAATATTCATATTTCCCGAAAAAATGAGAGTCTTACATCAGATGAATCACCCTGTATATCATTTTTACTTAGTGTCAATAATTTTTCATGTCGTTTCTATTTGAGTTCACTATTCGATATGAAAAAAACATATTTATCAAATTTCTTTTCGATATTTATAAGATCACAACAAAATATTTGAAGCAAAAACTAACTTGATAACAATCATTTGGTTAGCACATTGCTGCCATAATTGAAATATAAAATATGTCTATCGTAACAAATTACCCCTGGAACAACTAATTCCTCGCTCTACCTAAATATCCATGTAAATCATCTATTAATATTCAGTTAATTAAGACGTTAACGGTCACCCGATGCAAAAGCTGTCATGATTTTTTAGGCATATGGTACCATGAATGCTAGAACATTTGTCATAGTCAATGATTATTTGCATCTGTTTAATGGTTATGTTATGACAAATTCCACATAAACGTACACAGTTATAATCTACCACACGGTTTACCGGCTGATAATAGCTGTATTTCTGGACATGCGAGGAAACTTTCGAGCCTGTGTAATATCTCGAAGAATAGGAAGGCATGTAAAAGTATATCAAGTATAGGAGTTCAGAGCTGTTAGTTTCATTATATTATAGGAACTGTTAGTTATATGCTTATAAGCTATATAAGCATTATAAGCTATATAAGCGTTATAAGCTATACTTTAGAACAAATGACTTTGTATAGCTTTTGTGGCACAAAAAAAAATTGTTAGCTTGTGTAATCAATATGCGAAAGTAGTGAAGATTTGCTATAGAATAAAAGAGAAAAAAAATAACTACTATTGAAGTTTATTGACAGTGATTTATGACATTCAATTATTATAGTTCTGTAATACCTGTGATTCCCCCCCCCCTCCTCTAATATGTTCCAACCTTAATGTGTCAGCTTTTTGAAAAATAAATAAATATATTATAGATAAAAATTTGATGTACAAGTGCTGACTTATATTATATTAAACCAACTTTTAAGCAATGCATATTTATTTTGAAAAATAGTGGAATCAATTAATAATCTTTTTCCATAAAAGTGGCTGAAAATTGTTCTTTATTAGTCTTTTTCCCTAAGACTTATACTACTCTATAGTGTAAATCTATAACATGTAAAATTGGTTTTGTATGTATTCTAACAGAAAAATAATTTCCAGGGACAAAAGATATTGTGGAAATTTGAAAAACAACAATTTGCATGAAGACTTATAGTAGTATATACCGATTTTTATGGAATAAAAATAAGTTGTTTTTCAGTGAAATATTTTCGCATATGACACATTTGTACAAATGAGAACGGTTACAATGAAAATAACAGCAGAAAACTCAAAAAAAATTTCGTTTTAACAGCAAATGTATAGATTTTCAATTGAAAACTACACGTCGACAAAATATCTGTTTATATTTTATACGGAAAATAGAAAACAATATTTAAAAATACCGGCCATAATATACGGTTTTGATAGTAAAAACCAAAATCAATAAAATTATAAGCAGTATGGTGCATTGTAAAGAAAAAAACAAAATATTACAATGTATAATATGTAATTTAACAAAAAGCAGAGTATTTAATAAAACAATTTTCTATTAGCCCCATAAAAAAATAAGAATAATATTACTGTTAACAAGTAATCAGTACATCCTATTAAATAATAACCACCTTTTTCATGTTTGAGAAATGAATTATTATTTTCAATAAATTGAGCTAAAAAATAAGTAATCACTGTGTCTCTCGATGGGAGCTTTTATAGTGGGCCAAAATGTGGGTTATTCGAGGCTGATATGTTTTTTTAGTAATTATTATTTCGGTTTCATGGGGCTAATGCAATGGCTGGAATTATTATTATACATGCTGGAATTCGGAAAAGAACATACTATGCAAACGCCTTTTTACGATATTTATATGTATATATGTATAGAGTGTTTTCATACTGATGACTAAAAAATTGTTGTCGCATTTCCTTACGTAGGTTTAACTGTTAGTATAGCTGTTTATTGAACACAATATTTTCAAGCGTTTAACGCCATGTAGGTAAATTGTTCGATCGACTCATAATCGGTTTTGAAAACTATTACTGTGAAATTAAAATCCAAATTGGGTTCAAATCCATCCAAGGCGATTTTTGCCATACAAATCCATAGGTGTAACAAGGGGGATGTGGAGGGCCCATCTCTAGAAAACCCTCTCTAAACACTTAAAGGCTACAGAAAAAAAAATTTACCGTTTTTTATAAAAAAACTTAAAAGTTAATTTTAAAAAAAACGTTTTACATTTTAGGGGTTTTCGTAAGTCACGAAAAAGGGTTATGATAAAAATAGATATCTTGAAGTGAATATAATAATATATCGACAATCTTGATTGAACGTGTATTAGGAACAGCACGCTTACTTATTAGTCATTGAAGAAAATGCTCTTAAGTCAGAATTTATGGTAGCCAAAAACTGTTGTAAAAATTTTAAGTTTGATTCCAGTGAATATGTTTTGATCCATCTTAAGGGGGTTGAAGTGGCCTGTTTGTTGGACATTTTAGGCCTCAGGATAGTTAGATATCAATTATGTACAAATAATTGACTAAGTCGGCCACTTTTCTAGGTTAATGAAGAAATCGACTAACGATATTTCATTTAAAATTATGTTTAAGTCCTATTTTATTTGCTGAAATTTGTCTTTTTGAATTAATCGAAACAGTTATTCAACAACCGACTCACATAATACCACGCTTCCTGCATTCAATCCTTTTAATGTAATCGTTGAGCAATTGATATTTCCTTATTTGCATAAAATACTTGATTTAGCTTTCTCTATACTAATTATAAGTGTTTATTCTGAAAGGTCCTATTCAGTAATTCATCGCATCCGTAGCTATATTCACTTAGTGATGTCACATATTAGATTGTCTAAGTCACCTGTATTATGCATTGAACGAGGGACGACTAATAAAATAAACAAGTAAATATATTTAAACACATTTGGTGAAAAGGATGGTAAGTTAAAATTATAATTTACTTTTTTTATTTTACTTTAACAAGGCAGAGAGGGGCGGGGTAGTGCTTCGAGGTATTTTGAAAAAAAAACAGCTGGGGCTGTAACTGACATTGCATGAGATATACTTCAAACATAATAATATTAAAATACCTTATAAAACGTTATACCTTAAACGTTTTGTATATTTTACAATGATGTGTTTGTTTATTTTTAGCTTCGATGCAAAGCGAGGTATTGGTTTTACTCTGATGTGGGCTTTTTTTTTCGCTGTATACACTGTAACTTTTTTAATACTTGACCAATTCCTTCGAATAGCAACTCTATAAATCACAAATTTTGAATAGTTTGTACTTTGGGGGGGTAAAAGTTGAAAAAGTTTAAGTCTTCACAGACGATAGTTGAAAAAACAAAAAAAAAAACCGTACGAGTTTTTAAGTTCGAACTTTTAATGGCTATAATTTCGAGAAAAAGAGTCGGATCGAGTTGAAATGTATAAGAAATAATTATTTGGTATGCCCGCACACGTCAGTTGTGTCAAACTTAACTTATACCTATTTCCCACCCTCCTAGGGGGGGTACAAGTTTTTTTGTTTTTCGGGGTTTTTAGCGGTAATTTTAAAACTTTTGGGTTGAAAATTTGACAGTAGTTGGAACTCATATGTACCCATAACATATTAAACGGGAAAAAAATTCGGCACTACAGTTTTTTTTTTAATTCGAGCGATTTTATTCAATTTTATCACTTTTATTTATAATAATTCTTGTAGACCTGTGACCTCTCCGTTTCCTCATTGCTTTGATTACATTATGCCAATACTCTACTGTACTAGTCCTCTTGGATAAAATCGCTTTCAAATAAACGCTTTGATGCTCATTTGTAAATACAGAACCTTCATTTAAGACTTTCTAACTTTGCTGGTTTATACTGTGCTTGGTTTGGACTGTACTGGCTTGAAAATACTAACTACCGATTTGCATCGAAGCGTTTTTTCGAAAGTGATTTTATCACTTTCAGATTTAAAAATTCCTGTAAACCTGTGACCTCTCCAGCCCCAATATGCCCCGACCCAACTATGCTCCGTCCCCACTATGCACCGACCCCACTGTACTGGTTTTTTAAAATGTATTATAGATGAATTGTATATACAATTTTAAATAAATATTGTTTACATAATACATCTAACTCATTTAAGCTAATGTTTGTGATGGAGTCAGAGAGAAATATTTAAACAAAAAAGTTGTAAGTGTAAAGAATAAATTTCATCGAAATTCTAGATGAAAAATGTTATTAATCTAAGACGTTATAAAGTACATTCTAGTCGACGAAAGGATTTGTTTTATTACAAAAAAATGAGGTTTTTTTTGTTTGTTATATCATAATATTTGTATAATCCACATGATTATCCAAACTTTTATATTAATTTAAAAATATTCCATAAGAGATTGAATGTATTCTGTTAGTCTTAAAATATAATTTTTTTCTATACATTTATAAAACTAAATTCGGAATACTGACAAATGCTCTACGATTTTAATCACTCAAGTAAAAATTAATGGACCCGAAATATAATAATAATCAAAATCGTTTTAACGTTGGATACTTCAAATAATATAACTAGGTCGATTTACAGGATGTTGTTTTTGTTTTCGAATATTTTCTTATTTAGGACATTAGTGTGTGACTTTAAATATTTGAACAAGAATATAAAACAACAAATCAAAACAAGTACTCTTCTTATTTTAAATAAATAATACAACTAAACACGTGTTTTCAATACGTTTCCGTTTTAAGAAAATGAATATACAATTATTTAAAAAAGTTATGATAAAGGCTTTTACATTTTTTATGAAAAAATAATTACAGTAACATTATTCATGACCGGATGTTGACAACTTTAGATGTTCCAAGACCAATTTTAGGAATACGAATAATGCAATACAAACGAATAACGAAATGCAATACAAAAAAAAAAGAATTAATGTTTTCATAATAATTTATAGTATTAGCTTCGGCGCGGAGCTGAGAAGGTATTGTTTTTACAATGTGATGTGTTTTTATGTTTGTGTCTGGACCCATGATATCTTGTAAACCGCTGAACCGATTTCTTCGTGAAGCAACTCTATAGATCAGAAATCATACCTGGAAGGTACTTTAATAGGTCAAAAATTTAAAAAAGACACTCCTTCCTCATCAAAATTGAGAAAAACACCCAAAAAATGTATAAATTGTTCTTCAAACATAGTACTATCGAAGAACATAAACAAAACGAAAAAAATATCATAAACCCTTTCCCCTAAAAGGGATAGAATTGTTTTCTTTATTTCACTTTTTCAAGCAAAGTTTTAGAGATTTAGATCTGAAAATTAGACCGAAGATAAATCTAAAATGGAACTATAACATATACAATTTCCTCAAAAATCTGTAGTCAAATATTTTTTTTTTAAAAGGAAAAACATCAAAAATAGGGTAAATTTACACTTTGGCCGTAGTCAGTTTCTAGGTTGCTATGTGTGAGTGAATCAACAGTCAACAGGTAATGAAAATATTTTCATTTAATAGTTGATTACGATAAATGGGTAGCTATGACTGTACATTTTTATAGACAGACGATGAACCCTTATCGTATACACCCTGCACAAGACTAAATATTAAATTTTAAGTACATTATTGCTGGTCCTACGATATCTTCTAAACCACTATAACTGGTTTGAACATACTATCCACAGATTCGCATCGAAGCCATTATTTAAAAGTGATTTTATAACTTTCAGTTATAATAAAATCTGTAGCGACTCTCCGTCCCCACCATGCCCCGATCCCACTATACTGGCTTCTTTTTATTATTATATAAACAATAATATATTATAATTAATGTATTTACAATTTTCTTATTTCTGTAAATTCTGCCTAAAGGTATACAATACAATATATATATATGTGTCTATGTCGAATATGTTTATTATAATAAAACTTCAAGGTCTTTTATACACTAACGCATTTGATAGTACAAAAAATATGAGCACATCTATAACCATGGAGCATTTTTATGTGTATTATTATGTGAGTACATCGGTGTTTTCATAGCGATACGAACTTAAGGTAAATAAGACGCAAAAAAAAAATATTACTAACCGTGTGCGGTTTATCATTTTTTATTATACACTAGCGCATTTCATACAACAAAAATTTAGAGCACAGAATAAAACCTAGTACATTTTCAATTGGAAACCCAAATTTGGGCCTCTGGATAAAGAATTCTGTAAACGTTAGAAAATAAAAGCCATAAAAAGCCAGTACAGTTAAAAAAAAACGAAATTGCCACATTTATCGTTATACCTTAAAAAATATTTGATTTCAAATGGTAAACTGCCACAACAATAACATTTGGCAGTTCGGTTTGTTAAAAACCCATTGCTAAATAGCCATAATCTCAATCGTAGTGTCTGGCTGATATTTAACTTGAAATTAAAATAACAAGCATTGGGTAACAAAAATAATTGCTAAGTATTAAAATGAAAGCTCTAGAAGTTAAAATTGACCATTTGGGAGCAGGCACAATCTTTAAGTTCTATATCCATTAAAACTTTATATTTTGAGTTGAAGCAGTCTTGTTCCAAGGCGACATGATTCGTCTTAATTGTAAGCAATAATAATTGGCTAATTTTAAGTACATTGTTGTCTTAACAGTGCTTTTATCAATACATATTTATATTTTTACTATATAAAATATACTATCGGCGACATTTTCAATTTTATGCATTTTTTATGAAAATAATGAATTTCAAAAAAAAATTGTCGAGTCACGTTGAAATGTATAGAGAAAATTTACTTGATTTTCACCTATACACCATTAGTCGCAAATTTAAATAATACCCATTGGCCAGCCCCCTATGGGGGGTGCAAGTTTTTTGTGTTTTTAGGACCTTTATTTAAAAAAATAAAAGGGTCAGAACTCATAATATGTATCCATAACATATTAGACGAATAAAAAATTCGGCAATACTGTTTTTTTTAATTGCCAGAAAACTGTTTTCGCCAGATGTTAATCTTAAAAAAAAATTATCAAAACATGGCAATATTTTTACGAATAATATTTAGAGTGGTCCCAGTAATTTTTGAGTGCTCAAGTACCAGTTTTAGGTTTTAATTTAATTTTTCAAAAGCGATTTTATCACATTCAGTCAGCTCGGTCTACTCAAGTCTCAACCCCAATTGTAATGGTTTTTTCCTTTGTGAATATCCGTCGATAGCCATACTTAAGGTTAGGTTACTATTTGTTTGACGGACTATATAAGGGCAGTAGTTTGAAACAAATCTATGTGCGCAAATCGTATGTCAATAGTACATCCGATTCAATAACATTTTCAAGTTTTGACAACTTGCCATGCCTTTTGAATTTTCAACGTTAAAACTAACACTAAGAAGTGCACAAAAAAAAAAAATAAATAAATGTGAACTTCAAGCATTGACAATTTTATAATATATTTTTTTTTTCGTTAGATCGGCGTATTTCTCTGCTTAAATTCATGAACATTTATCGATGGAAAAAAATGTACTAAAACATTCTCATGTGTGCACAAGTGCCAAAATTGTATGATTTTCGAAAATATTTTTGATTTATTATAACCAAAGAATTTTCTATATGAAAAGTTTTATCAACAAAATTGCACGTGGAAAAAAATTCGAAATTTCGATAACCTACAGGAAGAACCCACTCTCGACCGGTCATTTTGGTGTTT
This sequence comes from Adelges cooleyi, assembly GCF_023614345.1. Taxonomy (NCBI): domain Eukaryota; kingdom Metazoa; phylum Arthropoda; class Insecta; order Hemiptera; family Adelgidae; genus Adelges; species Adelges cooleyi. The sequence continues at coordinate 691,483 of NW_026096002.1, forward strand.
GCCGAAATTGGCTAAGGGATCTGCTTCAGTAATTCAAAGTAAAAGAAAAATTAAGCTGTAGGACTTTCCCATCAACAAACGTCACTGTCTAGATATATTTTACTTATCTTTGTCAAAACATATTGCGCTTATTTTATTTTGTTACAGATTGTAAATATTCTAATAAAAGTTTTATTCAATAAAAAAAATCTAATGATAATAACTTTTATGTTATTAAAGTATTTTGTTTTAATTATTTTGTACTATTAAAAGTTGATATCAAAGCAAAAGTTATATTACATTATAGTCGCTTTGGTTTTCTATCAGGTGCGGGCGACATTAGGTCATAATATGTCATTGCGTTTAAAAAAATTTTAATTTTCTTCAAAAAAAAAATTATACATATCATATATGTCGGGGCATGTTGAAAAACAAATTATACCATTGAACGGGATCGGTAAAGTTTTGAGTTAAAAGATAAAGGAAAATTTTTTTTTTTAGTATTTGTCATTGATAACGGCATAAAAAAAGGGACAATGTCAACTAGTAGTCGTTTGGTTTGAATTTTTCTATAAGCAATAATATTAAGTGTTATTATGACTCATATGTTTTTTCATACCTATGCGAATTTAAGGTAAATAGAACAAAAAAAATAATACTTACCGTGTGTTAGTTACACACTTTACCGTTTTTTTATAATATACTAGCACCTTTCATGCAACTACAATACAAGTATAAAATAAAACCTAGTACATTATCAATATTGGAAACCCAAATTTAGGCCTTTGAATACAGAATTCTGTAAACGTTAGAAAATAAAAGCCGTAAAATGCCAGTACAGTTAGTTCGAGGCATAGTGGGGATGGGGAGGTCATGGGCTTACAACAATTATTATATCTGAAAGTGATAAAATCTTTATTAAATAAATACTACAATGTCAATCTGTGAATAGTAGGGTTAAACCATGCACAGTATAAACCAGCACAGTAAGAAAGGAGTATATGTAAGGTAATGAGTAGTATGTGAGCAAGTAAAAGAGGTCCAGTGTTCTCAGATAAAAATACAAATATCGATAAAAGCATTGTACCTAATGACAATTGTGCTTAAAAGTGAATTTTTAGTTTAAGGATCGATACGATTAAGGTTGATCGTCTGTCTACCCATATATCGTTATTAACAATATAATAAAAATATTATCATTACCTGTTGACTGTTGATTCATTCACACATAGCAACCTAAACATTGACTTACGTCACCTTACCTGCATTATCCATGGATTACCCCGGACCAGTTAACAGGTGTAAAACCTTTATATATATATATATATTTATACATATTGTTTTTAGTCGTTTTAAAATTTTAATCAATAACTTAATTCTTAACCGGCGAAAGTCTTTTAAATAAATAATATTGTACGTTATAATTTGATAGACGAGTTTATTTACTTAAAGGTACGATCAGCCATTTTGCTCTTTTGGCGGTTATATAAATTTACAAAGAGTCTCTAGCGGTATTTTAGGGCAGATAAAGGGTAGCTTCCTGCCCCGGCTAGGGTCCCTTAATTTAGCTCTAGAAGGACAGTTGGGGGTATCATCCACTCACCGCACTGCACCGCAACCAAACGTATCTGCTAAGAAAGCTTTATCTGTACTCATATAACAGTTCAACTCCGCCATTACCTGGATTAACTACAAAGAACGCTTTAGGATCCAGGTATAGGTGTAGTATATATATATATATATATATATTAATATCTATGTATAAATATATATACATAGATGTACTTATTTTAATAAATCTGTTTCCTTTTCGTTGCACACTTGAGAGTTAAGTTATTTAAAGGTAAAATAGCCTGTTAGGCTCCTCAGGCGATATAGAAAATATATAGACAGGACTTTAGGAATATTTGAGTGTAGTTATGGCTTAGCCATTTATCCCGTCTTCGGGTCTACTGATTTAACCCTATCAACTGTCGTTTCTGCCTAGCCTATCCAACTAGCCAAACAGTCACGTTACAATTTGGTAGAGGCACTGGGCCTCTATAAAATAGATAAAACGTTTCAGAATTTTAAAATAATTTTAAAAAAATCCTAACAAACATAATAAAATATATATTGAAGTATGGATTTGATGTGACACGATAAATGGTTAGCAGACAAAACATCGTATATTTTAAGAGGGAGAACCGACAAACAAACCGGAAATTTTCTTAGGACAACTGTTGGCAACCCATCCGGTATGACGGTAATGAACCAATTGAACTTCTAGTCTAAGCAGAACAACGCTATCGGACTCCCAGTTCTTAGAACAAAACTTAACCCCGAGCACTCAGGAATCTCAAAACAGGAAATAAAATAGACTGATAACTTGAAATTTATAATCTTGATATTTGGCGGCATGGAAGTTAAATCTATGAAAGGTGTACCATTCCCATTTTCTGACCTATTTTCCGTAAAATTTAAAAAAATATATCTACACACCTCACTTAAGTTATCGGTATAGTATTATGGATTTTATACAGCAAATATACTTCTGTACTCATTTACATATTTGTGCAAATATGCAGTTTTGTGCAAATAATGCTACAACTAAAAAATTCAAAGATATCACATTTGTTATACTTGTGTACTCGTATAATATTCTTTATTTTTTTTTCATACTATATAAAACAAGCATTCAAAGACGAAAAAATTCATTTGATTTGTCTCGCAGTTTAACTTCAGATAATACTTTATAGACAAACACAATGTTTTTCAAGTTCTCTCTTTCGTTTCTAATTTTTATCATAGCGGTTAGCTGTATGCATACAGGCCAACTTGAAGGAAAAACTGAGCCTGAAGCATCAGGTTCAGCTGTACCTGAAAAGATAATTAAAGTGACACCGGAGGAATTAAGGGTAAGTTATATTATTTTTTAAAAACTAATAGGTTTTTTTCGATATTTTTCTGAATCATTTATAATAATATGATAAAATTTGCCTAAATAGACATTCTCTAGGAAACTACTATTATTTTAGCTTAAGACTTACAAATAAAATTTGTCATAAATACTGGAAATCAAAATTATTTTCTATCATTGTCTGTTGAAAAATGGCTTAGTTGTTGCAAATGTTAATTATGTTAAATAGGATGTTTTTTTCATCACAATAGAAAACAGATTTGGGCCTTTTTCGCTCATAAAATATCGGTCTATATGTGTAATTGAAAAAAACGCGGAAAAATCAATTTTGATCAAAACTTGAGATAGGCCCTTTTCGAAATTAACAACTCACTTGAAATCAAAATAATTTATAACATTGTCTGTTAAAAAATGCTTTTAATAGATTAAAACTAGAGTAGTAACTTAATCATTCGAGTAAAATGCATTAAATATATTAAATGTTAAACCATAAAAATGTATACATTTTACTACTTTGTAAATTACTAAGTATTAAGTTCTATCGCTCTTTAATTTAATAAATAAATTATTAGTATCCGTAATTCCAAACATTTCTAATAAATGCAAATTTATGTTAACTTAAAGTATACGTTTTTTGTTGTATAAAAAAATATTAAATAATTCTAGATTAATTTTTTATTTGGTTATTAGAACATTAAAGCTAATAATAATATAATTTTTTGAATAGCTAAAGTATATTTGATTTATTTTTTACTTTATATATTTCATTTATAATAAATAAGTCTTGAATAATTTTATAATTTTTTTAAATTTATAATATAAATTATATTATGTTTGCTATAAAATGTTACACACTTGTATTGCTTTTCTATTTACATTCTTATCTTATGATTTATATCATCATTATAACTTGATTACAACAGCATTCATTTAAATCATTTTTATAATAATAATACTTGATACTGATACTTGGTAAACCAGCTACTATAATTTAAATATTTTCTAAATTTATTTTAAAGTAAACAACTATTTTTTTGGTTTTTTTTTATCATATTAGAAAAAATACAAAAATTCGCCTTCCCCCTCTCAAAAAAGCACATAAATCAAACGTTTACTTCTAATAAATTAATAACATTTAATATTTTTTTATTAAATATTATTTTTTTATATAAATAAGGATAATTTTTTTATCAAAAATCACTCAATATCTCATAGGGTTTAATAATAATTTAAAATTATTTTTGTTATATAGGTTTTATACGATTTGATCTTAATTGTTCACATTTTTTTGTGTTTACCCGTCCCAACTTAGATTTTTCGATAGCAATTTTTGAAATTTAAATGGTGACGTATATATTTTATTAACTTATTAAATTTATAATAATGTAACTAAAATTTTGACTGGTCGATAATAAGTTTGGGAAAACTATTTTTGATGTTATAAGAGTTTAAAAGTTTGGGTGGGAGGGGAAGTGGAGTGTAGTATTATTTTTATCTGCGCGCATTTCCAAACCGCACTTCCCCTCCCATCCTTTCTTCAAAAATCTTATAACTTTAAAAATAATCATCTGAAACTGGTTATCAAGCAATCAATTTAATTAGTACATTATTTTCAATTTAAAAAGTTAATAAAATGTATACGTTACTAATAAAGTTTTAAAAGTTGATATCAAAAAAACTAAGTTGGGGGGGGGGAGGGTTGAAAACAAAAAAATTGTGAAAAACTGAGATTACAAAGTATAAAAACAATATGAAAAAAAAAGTTTAATATATTATCATATCTTATCCTATGAGATATTAAGTGGTTCATGATCAAAGAATCACCCTGTATATATATATATTATTTGTTGATTCTAAATTAGCCCGTGTTTATTTAAGTCCAATCGTATTTAAAGTTTATTATCAGATTTTTTGTGGAACTAAACATTGTATTGATTAACAATTTTCAGCAAATAGATGAGGTGTTCACAAATATTATAAATTTGGCAGATTTCCCAGACAAAATACCAAAGAAATGTATTTCACCTGATAAATATTACTCGTACTTGAGTGACAACGATGAAGAGTATTCATTTATAGAATCATATTTAGAGGATTTTTTGGAAGGACGTGAATCACAACAATTTTGTAAAAAATATTTATGCACAGTTATATATCGTTTAATAATATTTTTTTATCTTCGATGCGAAACTGTAAAGCAGTAATTGGTTTTAAGAAATTATTTTCATCCAAAAATACCACATATTATGTAATATAATTCTAAATGTGGTGAGACCCAAAGTATGTTCAAAAGAAACTGATCTGTAGATAAAGGCTTGGATTAAAGTTATTTTTCTAAGAAAGGTATTACATATTATTATATTTTAATAGCTTGCGTACGAGTCTGCAACACCACGGAATACATTTTTATGTCTTGTTCCGTGGAGCACAGTCCGCTACTTTTTTTTCCGCCTCGATTCCGAAGCCTTGATACCATTCGAAATATTTTCCGTTGCTAACCCAAAATAAACACTTGGTTTGATACAATGGTAACCACGGTACTCAAATGGTAGGTGATGATTAATTTTATGTTGTGGCCAAAAGTTTTTTAGTAGTTTCTTAATTATTGGCTTTAATCGATTCACTGGTAAAACGGTCACTTAACTAGTTATTTTAAATCAATTCAATAACCATTCATTTAAGTTTGTTCGTTGTGAAAACAACTCATAATTTTAAAAATTTAACATCTCCCACCGCATCCCCATCATCTTCATCATACTTGACCTCATCCTCAACCCTATTCCCACCCCCATCCCCATTACCCCTATCTCTTATCTGTTATCTCACTTATCTTATAAGATAAATCAGCTGTTATTTTTCGTTATGATAACCGTTGTCTACAATTTGTGTCGTTTTTTCGTGTGTATTCCATAGAAAAGACATAAAAATGTCAAAAAAGTTAAATTAAAAACAAAATGACAGCCCCTATGTCCGGACACAAATTTAGTCAAATAAAAACACATTATTATGAAAACAATATATTTTCAACTGCACATCGGAGATAAAATAAATTATGACATTGACAACTACAACATATCATGCCTCTATGATAACATATATTATTTATAATTAAATTCAACACCTTTGTTTTGTTTTAGATTGTATAGATGAATCAAATTTTCGTAATCTATTTCTATTTCATTGTGAACGATTGGGAAAGCCTGTTTCATTAATTGCTGAACAAAGAAAAGCGATAATGGAAGAACGGATAAGAAAAAGACGTAAAAAATCAAAACGTATAGATCCTATTAAATCTGGCGATGAGCTAGACGGAGATGTCATGTCTGAAAAATAATTTAATATGTCTAATAATGTTTTAATTTTTTTTTTAATCTCTTAAATTGTTATTAAAAAAATGTTTCAAAATACAATATGTCATAACGACTTAAATAATTCCAAAATCTCTATTTCTTTTCAAATAAATACATACAAGAAAAATTACTATATTTTATGTAGTAATTTAAAAAGGGACAAATTTGTATCAATTGCAACAGGTATAACATTATTAAGTAGAACATCTACATCGTAGTTAATATAACTCATTACGATACCGCTTTTTTTAATTATCAGCTAGCTAAAAGTTTGATTCTTCCTACTCTGCTTCAAAATGTACGGAACATAATCTACACATTTCAAAATCATGGTAAAATGAAGCAACTCATTTGAATATAGTATAGGGGTATAATATAACATAAAGTGGCTCAAATTTTGACGGTTAAAAAGGGAGTTAACTTTTACCACTTTTAACCCACTAAAGTACCATATGCATATGATTTTCCATCTATAGAGGTGCTACAAGAGTAATTCTAATCATAGGAAAAAATTATACACAAAATTCAAAAAACATTCATAATTCGCATAACGAGAATCTATCTAATTTGGTCTATGTAACCAAAACCTACGTTTTGTTCACATTTTTATTTTTTTGCTTTTGTGTTAAATCTTGTAACACATAGTCATAATCTGTATAGTGCGTACCATGTATTAAGGGTGTTCAAAAAGTTTGTAAACGGTCATCTTTTAGAGCCGTTATTGATTTTATTCAAATTTTGACTTTTGGAAGTTGGTAGGTGTTATTTTATGCACATTTAAGGCTGAAATCAGAAATCTTACCTTAAGTAGTTTGCGCATGCGTGGTATCATCTTTTAAAATTTAAAAGGAAACCCCTACATTTTTTAGCATATTCTGTTAGCAATTAATATTTTAAATATAATTAAATAAAATCTGTATATCTTAAAATATATAAAAAAAATAGGTAGTAGAGTCCACCTCATTATTATCTAATAAAGTATAAAATATTTTATGAAGGCTTAGCTTATTATAACATTTTTTAGTAAGTTGTAAAAAATAAAACCAATAATTGGTTAGTATTTAAAAAGTACTTAGCAATATACTGAATTGATATTTTATTTGTATACCAAAGAAATGGGGAAGTCTTAAATTTACAAAATAGATACCATTCAGATTTTAAAACATATAATCCATATAAATTTTAAATTTCAAAACAATTGTACTATTGCTATAGAGAATTTCATAAATTAAATTTATTGCGTTCATTTTTTATTTGTAACAGGATACCTACTACATTACTATACATTTCATTAAATTCTAAAAAAAACATTACTTAATATCTACAGTCTACGCCACCCGTTGCTTAAATCGACTTTTACGCATTGTTATTTCCTCTTATGTCTTAAATCAACTTTTACGCATTGTCATTCATCGTTCATGTTAATAAAACATTTTCTGTCACTGCGACAACAAGAGCGTTATTAAAACCTACCTAGTTACTAACATACACTATCACCTACAACCTATAATCCTAAACATCTACAGATTATTATTCTAAAAATTCAACATGATCAGCATAATAGGTAAAATAGAAGTTCAATTTAAAATGTCACACACACTATATTTGTACAGAAATTGAAATGTTACAAATTGTTATACAATAAAAGTATTATTGGAAGATCATCTAAAACATTAGCGAATAATACGGCTGGTTAAGTTGCCGTAAAGAGTTGAAATAAATGACTAAAAAATCCTTTTTTTCTATTTAAGAAAAACAATTGTACAGAAATTTGTTTGTTTAAAAGACACTTTGTACTTCTAAAAGAAGTATTACTAAGAATATATTTTACATAAAACATAATATTTTACATTGTTTTAGCTACCTAAATTATACCAGTTGTTTGATATTAAACGATTTTGTTAACATTTTTACATTAGTTATTTATAGTTTGGAATCTTAGTTTTTTAATTCCGATCATCAATTAGTTATAATTTATTTGTGCTTACTACAGTAGATATGTATACATTTTAACACGTTGTTTTAGTTGATAAATAGTTTTTTTTTATAATGGACATACAGTGAAAATAAATATTATAGAACAGTTCATAAAATATTAACTAGACATGAGTAACTAAGATATAATTCAAATAAACAAAATCAAAATAACAACAATTTTAAAAACAATTTTTTTACAGAAATTTGGTTTGAGATTTCCTAGTCGAACAATAAGTATTTACTCAAACTATATTCTATTATTTTAAAACAATTTAAATACTATCCTAAACTGTTTAAGAGCCAATACCTATCTTGTTCAGAAATCCCGGGTGATTAAATGATGAATAACGATTTAATGAATGCCATATGATTAAATCATATCGGTAATACCAAAACATGTCTTGACCTAAATTAAATACCGCCTCTTTAACAATCAAGAAAGTGCTAAAAATTGTCAAAAAACTTAGTAAGCTATAAGATATCGATTTATGTTAACTAATAAATTACGTACAACTGTACAAACTATTCGACAAGGTAACTTTAAACCGGTGTTATAGTCGGCAATTATTATACTTACAATTTAAGAAGATTATTTTGCTAAATTACATAATTGTTAAAGGTTGATTATTAATGAACAAGAAAAATTTTAAATGGTAGAAACAAAAAATTTAAAACGTACTGCTATAATTAAAAATAAAGATAATGAACTTCATCGAAATTACAAAAATAATGAGTATTTAATTGATAAATAGATTTTAAAATAAGGTTGCCCTATTTTTAAGTTTTTTTTTTTTAATTTTTAAATCAAGAAGTTAATTAAAATTAAATAAATAAATTATTGACAATTATGTATATAGGTCTCTTATATATCTTTGTAATAACATTACTTATTTTTATGTACAGTAGATAGTCAAAATATCAATACAGAATTAGGATTATGAGTTATGTAGCTTTAATTATGATAAGTGACACTGTAAATATGTTAGAAACTCCATTTTATGCTGGTTGATTCTTCTAAACGGTTACTGTGCCAATGAAAAATATCACAACTTCAAGAAGTAGTTAACTAAAACAAAAGATAGCAAACAATTTGATTGATTTATAATTTTATATTTTAATAACATGTTTAAAGCCTACCTGAAATGAGTCAATGACTTGGCAATAAAGCAAATGACCATAAAACAATTTCAATAATGAAGAGTATCACGGTGTTGAAAGTTAAAGCAGCTTTCCAATGAAAGTTTTCATGAAATTGACCCCATAATATTGAATTACGTTTTAATTACAGTTTAATTATGTCGTCTTGCAAATGACAACACAATACAACTTTTTTTTTTAAGTTTAAATTTAAAAATTACCAAGAACACCAAGAAGTTACTTATAACCACTTATTTTGAGGTTAACGGTTATGCTTGAATTACCATAATATTCGACTATATCACATTTTATTTTATTAGGTATATAACACGGAAAAAAAGAGTAGTGATTAGGAGATACTATCGTTAAGTAATATGAGATACCTACTTGTTAAATAGATAATTGTATTTTTTTTTTTTTGTGAACACTGGACGACCCCATCTTACTCACATACCTACTACTACTACTACTTACCACTACTTACATACTTACTTACGTTTAATATATTCTTACTGTGCTTAGTTTGGACTGTACCGGCTTAAACCTACTGTCCATAGATTCTCCTAGAAGCGTTTATTTAAAAATGATTTTATCACATTCAGTCATAATAATTCCTGTAGCCCTGTGACTTCCCCCCTCCCCACTGTGCCTCAAACTAATTGTACTGACTTTGTTTTTTTGGAAAAAATTTAACGAGTAGACCGATTACTTTCTAACGTTTACAGATTTCTTTAACCAGAGGCCCAAAGTTGGGTTTGCAATTGATAATGTATTAGACTTTATTTTATACTCTGATTTAAGTGTAATATAAAAAAACGATAGAGTATATACACTACACATGGTTAGAAAAATTCTCTTTTTATGTCTTATTTACCTTAAATTCGTACCTTTAGGTCGAATTTACAAAAATGAGAACATTTTAAATGAGTATATAATATACAAAATTATTATTTATATAATAATAACAAAACTATCAATTATTATGAAAACATTAATTATGATTTTTGTAATATACTTATTTTTATCTATTTTTCTACAATTTGTCTATGAACACCTAAAAATGTCTACATCCTGTCATAAATAATATTACTATATTATTTTTATATTCATATTTTATAACCTTTTAAAAAATCTTATATGGCGTTATCATAACTTTTCTAAATAATTGTATGTTCACTTTCTTAAACGGAAACGTATAGAAAACACGTTTTAAGTTGTGTTACTTATTGAAATAAGAAAAAAATTATTTTGATGTGTTGTTTTGTATGGTTGTTCCAACAGTTACAGTCATACACCAAAGTCCTAAATAAGAAAATATTCGAAAACAAAAACAACATCTTTTATCATTGACCTAGTTATATTATTTGAAGTCTCCAACGTTAAAATGATTTTGATTAACATTATAATATTATTTTGTATATACTTCATATTTAGTTTTTATATTATATTTATATGTATTTTCCTAAAATAAATAGATCATTTATCGTTTTGGGTTATGTTGTTCTAATTGTTTATCGCACTCCTGTGTCAAGTCACCACGAGCCGCCACTGCCATTCACAATAAACACTTCTAATTGGTATGGACAAAGCTAAATTAGGCATTTTATACAAATAACCTTTTGAATAACCGTTTCATTTACTTCAGAAAGACAAATTTAAGCAAATAAAATAGGATTTAAACACAATTTTAAATGAAATATCATTAGTAGATTTCTACATTAACCTAGAATAGTGGCCCATTTAGTTAAATATTCTTACAGAATTAAAGTCTAACCATCCTGAGTTGGCGTAATTATGTCAGGCTTTTGGGTCTAAAACGTCCAAAAACTCTGTCCACCTCAATCCCCTTAAGGCGGGTCAAAATATATTCACTGGAATCAAACTTATAATTTTTACAGCAGTTTTTGGCTACCTTAAATTCAGACTTAAGAGCATTTTCTTCAATGTCTAACAAGTAAGCACGCTGTTCCCAATACTTCTGTATTCCACGGATATCTCCCACACACACGTCCAATCAAAATTGTTAATATATTATTTTCCCATCAAAACATCAATTTTTATCATAATCCTTTTTTATGACTTACGAAAACTATTAAAAAGTAAAACATTTTTTTTTTTTTAAATTAACTAAAGTTTTTTTTAGAAAACACGGTACGTTGTTTTATGTAGACTTTGAGCTACTATGGAGGGTATTCTAGAGATGGACCCTTCTCCGTAGTTACGCCTATGAAATTGTATAGAAAAAAATTGCCTTCGATATATATCTAACCTATGCTTTAGGCTTCCAAGTTTATAAACAGGATTTTGACCCAATTTCGAGTTAAAAATCACAGTAATATTTTTTTACATGACGTTTACCGCTTTTAAATTTGTTCAATAAACAGCTATACTATGTATTATACCTACGCTAGGAAATGTGTCAATATTTTTATAGACTTCAGTATAAAAACACTCGCTATGCATATATAAATATCGTAATAAGACGTTTGCTTTACATCAAGAGTGGTAGTGAACATAATTATTTATTTTTTGAAAATTTTATAATAATATTGTTAATAATATTAGTAAACAAAAAGTAGTTTAATTGAAGAATGCTCGATGTGGGTATACAAAAATAATTTCAATAATATTTCTAAAACAACATAATATTATTACACATTTTGTAACATTTTGTTTTTTTTTTACTATTTACTATACTGCTTATATTTTTTTTTTGTTTTTTGTTTTAATTATTAAAACCATATAGTATAGCCGGTATTTTGAAAATTATTCTCAATCTGCAGTATAAAATATAAACAGATATTTTATGGACGCGTAGGTTTCAATTGAAACTTTATTCATTTGCTGTGAAAACGAAATTGTTTTTTGTTTTCTGCTGTTGTTGTCGTTGTGAAAATATTTCATTGAAAAACAACTTATTTTTTGTTCGATATAGGTTGATATACAGGGCGATCCACTTATCGTGAACCACTCAATATCTCATAGGGTTTAATAAGAAATTACATTTCTCTAAAGTACTACATCGAATCGGGAATTGTTTTTATCGTTTTACTTCAAAATCAAAAGTAAAATTTGTAAACAAAATTATTGGTGGATAATATTATATAAATATACCACTTTTAGTTTTAGCACCCATAACACTAGTCACCATAACTATAATATAAGTCTGTGTGGTGTTGTTGGACCTCAATGTAGATAAATTTGTACCTATAGTTTATGATTCAAAAACTGATATAATATTTTTACTTTATTTAGATTTAGATTTTACTTTATTGACATTTTTGTGTGTAATGAAGAAATGTAATTACGTTTAATAATGTAATTTTTATGCTTGTAACCAAGTTACATTTTTTTGTTTATATCTGGAAGGGCTTACTCGAGTATCATCTCGTTAGCTAATCAGAAATCATTATAATATTGTAAAATTGTGTATTTGTCGGTACAATTAATTTTTCAAAGAATTTTTAATATCCGAGCAAAAACATGTAGGTAGGTTTTTATCGAATGGTTTGCCTTTATAATATCATGACGATTCGACAACAGCACAACAATCTAGTTGTGTTTTTTTTGCCCGTACGAAAAAATGAAACGTCGATTTAACACCTATAAAAACAATATTATCCTTCACGCGCGTCCCGGCATGCGAAATTGAAGTTTCATAAGAACTTGTACTCATAGTCTCTTTGAACAAAACAACCGAATATATTTCAACTGTGTTGCTTACAAACTAAATTTTTTTTAAATTTCTACAAAAATCGTATGCATAACTATATAACAAAGTTGGCACTTGCAATGACAGTATGTGCTTAAATCTGTATTTTGTGTATTAGGATTGATGGGACTAGGGTTGGTCATATGTGTGTAATAAGAGAGAGAGAACAACATTTATTAAAATATAAAGCGGACTGCCTGTCTACCAGGTTGCCTATAGTGACACAGTATACCATATCAGACATTCATGTTATAAATATAAATTAAAAAAATATAAAATTACATAATAAACCTGTTTGTTTACCCGTGGAATCGGGTAAACAAACTGATGTCATATACACCGATTTCAGTAAAGCATTCGATTCTGTAAATCACTCTCTACTATTATCGAAATTGCGTTTGTACGGTATTTCCGATCCTTTGTTATCCTGGTTTAATAGTTATCTATCAGATAGAACCCAACAAGTTAAGATTAATAGTTTCTTGTCACATGCCTTTCCTGCTCCTTCTGGCGTTCCTCAAGGTGGACATATCTCTCCCTTACTGTTTGCCATCTTTATTACGGATATTGGTTCTTGTTTTAGTTATTGTGATCACTCACTGTTCGCGGACGACCTCAAACTTTTCGCTAATGTGTCTTCGATCGAAGACTGTTATCTTATTCAAAAAGACCTTGATAATTTATATGTTTGGTGTCTTGATAACGGTCTGAAGTTATATACTTTTAAATGCCTAAAAATGTTCTACACCCGGTCTCGCAACAAAATAAATCACGACTATCATATCCTCGATGATAAATTGGTTGAAGTAAATACCATCCAGGATCTCGGAGCTATTTTTCAATCGAACCTTTCATTTTCTTCTCATATTGAAAAAACGTGTACCAAAGCTTTAAAAAGCCTGGGCTTTTTAATTAGATGCACAAAGAATTTAATGATGAACTATGTCTTAAAACCTTGTATGTGTCACTAGTCAGACCTCTCTTAGAGTATTGTTCAGTTTTATGGAACCCCGCGCAAATTGGACAAATTGAATCACTGGAGCGGGTGCAAAGACGTTTCTTGCGGCTCATTGGCTATAAGAGACGCCTTGGTCTTGATCCTAGCCTCCCCTGTTCTACTTCCACTTTATCTTCTATTCAGGCCAGCCTTAATTTGGTATCACTCAGCACTAGACGTGAGTCAATTAACGTTTCCTTCCTTTCGAAAATTATAAAGGGTAATATTGTTTGCCCAGATTTGCTACATCGTCTTAACTTTCATATCCCCGCTTTCAACTCCCGGTCCATCCCTACCTTCTCAATCCCATTCCACCACACATCATATGGTTCCAACAACCCTATCGATAGGATATCTCGTGTATGTAATAGGCGTAATGATATTGATTTATTTGTTTAATTATATATATGCACTGTTACTCATTAAAATTTTGTGTTATCTTGTTTTAATTATTTTATATTGTACTAATTGTAGTTATTTTTTCTTTCTATATGTCATGTTTATCAATTTTATCAATTTGTTATTCATTATGTTATTTTATTGTACTGTAATGCACTTGAGCCTACGGGCATTTATTTAATAAATAAAATAAATAAATAAATAATAGTCATAGTGTAAAACATATAAGATAGTTTGATAAATATTGTAATAAATGTAGATAGTCACAAAAATATAATAAAAAGTATGGAGTATAAAAAATAAAAATCACACAGAATATAGATGTCTATGGATTATATTTAAAGTATCCTTCATTATTTCTAGACATATTGTTCTTAAGTCTTCTTTTCTAAGCATATGAGTTTTAAAGAAGTCCAATATTAATTTGGAGGCGGTGCCCCTACCACCAAACCATAGACCTTTTGCATCCCAGTCATCGACACCGTATTGATACTACAGGTATGGTATGGTAGGTAAATAGATATTTTTTTTCCTCGTTTCTCATCTTGATTCAAATAATTTGTCTCCCATTTGATTGTTGGATTAATGGATTAGGCCTTTGCCCTTTATACGATCTAAAACTATTATTTCCACCCGTCTGTTTTGGTCTCCTACTTCTGATTCCGCTACACAATGAACCTCTTCGTACACTTCCAGGTACATATTGTACTATATTTTTAAATACATCCCTAATTCGTAAAAAATATATGTATTTTTTAAAGGGAACACCTATTTTTAATTCCATATATTAGTATGGAAAAAAAAAAAATATTAGCGTTTGAATTTTTCATTATCTGTTCGTTTGCTATGACTTGGTAAAGATGTTATATTCCTCTTAATAAATGCCTTATTTCTGTGGTGTATCAAAAGCCAGTAGCAGTTAGTACAAACTTATTAAGTACGCCTTGTCACATTAAACCGATTACCGGACAACAAAAGGTTTTAAATAGTTAAACGGTGTTCTTTTCGACCCATTCAGAAACATATTTATATATTGTATAAAATATACTGTACTCTATCAACCATATAATATGGTATCTCTATTTTGCGATGTATACATTTCTCGTATCGATTAATTGTTACATAGTTTATACTTGAAAAAACCTTAATACGAGTATAATATTACTACTTGAGTGCCACTTAAATAAGTAATAAATTATTTTTTTTCAAAGGGCAGCTGCCAAAAAAAAAATACGTTTAATTTTGACATTCACAGCTGACCGGTAAAAGTACTTACCAAAATTGTTGTAAATTTATACCGTCAATTTGTTTAAACCAACTCCAGAATGCATACGCAAATAATATCTGTGTTTTTTCTACACTTATTTATATATAATATTTTTGAATGTATTTTCACTAGTGCCAGAGGAACTCGGATAAAAGTGCGCCGCCTTAGATCACATTTCACGAAAAATCACAATTTTGAAATTTTTTTCTATAGGCTCCATGAAAAAATAGTGCTATACAAATTACAATAGTTTATTTATTTCATTAAAATCAATTACATTTAGATATGGAATTGTTTAATCATTAGATTACTTATTAATTCATATTCCGTGACAAAAAAAAAAAAAAATAATAATTTAATTTACTTGAGGTTACTCCCACTTGGATATCTTGTCCGTTCCACCTAAGGGCTGTGGTTCGATGGTGCTCGTACCGCGCTCTCCTGCAGACTGACCGATTAGCTTCCGTGGGCGTGGTTGTACCATATCCCCCACCGCATGGTCCGCTTCTTCTTGCCGCTGCCAGCTGTTTTCTACGGTCACGCCCCTTCGCCTTGGCCGGCTACCGCTTGAATGATTGCCGTTATCAATTATTTCTTGTCATGTGACATATCAATTCAACATGATTTTTTCTCTTGATTTCAAATCTGCAATTATTTTCGCTGATTTGTCATGTGGTAGCTGGCCAAGGTGAGGAGGCGTGGCCGTAGAAAACAGCTGGCAGCGGCAAGAGGAAGTGGTGAAGACGCATTTTACATGTTAAGCAATATTTTTAAATCAATAGATATTATTTAAGATTTTTATTAGTTTAAACAACCGATCAAATTTTTATGACTAACATTATAATAAATTGTTATGTACTTTTTTTAAACATTTATTAAACCATCAATTTTATTTGTAAATTAATGATGAAATAAAGTGTAGAAGATAGAGTTACTTTTTAAAAATATAATTAAGTTAAGTTAGAAATTTAAAATACGTAGTACTCGATTAAGTAACTACTTAATCGGTCTAAATAATTACAGTTGTTAAGCATAAAATATTGAATTGATTGTATATTAATATCTTAAATTTGTCAAGCTTTCTTGTCACATATTATATTTGTTATTAAACAAATAATTGCATGCTACTTATTTTTTATAGATGACTACGATTATATAACTTTTAAGAAGTAATTTTTGGCGTTAGCGTATAAAGATAAGAAAATATCTGACAGCTTCGGAGTAATTTATTAAGAAACTAGTTTTATAATACTAATTTAACCTAAACCATATCAACTAATAACAAATATCAAAATACTGTAAAAAACGATTGCAAAATGTTCGTGTGTGTTTAATCCCCAACAAAAACTTAACAGTGAAAAAACGCCAATTTCCAGACCCCCTCCCAAAAATGTCAGCCTATCAAAGTAGTGATATCTACATTGTGGCCAAGTCTGCTATTTCTTTAGTTCATAACCACACTTCACTCCTACTTTCATGAGCAACACTACTCTTTTATTTGTATTGCTTAACACTTGGCCAGTTTTTAAATGAAATATGACCTTTCTGAATGAGACATAAAACAGACTTGGCCGCAACGTAGATACCACTACTTTGATTTTTTGGGGAGGGGATCTAAACCTTTTACTTTTTTACCGAGTTCTCTTCTTTCCACCACTCACATAACTCTTAAGTGAGTACATTTGATAATGATGTTTCATGCCATTTTACTCACCGTGACTTTTCTCATCACCCACCTTGACCCACGTATCATCACTTCACTCGCCTCACTGTAACTCACGTCACTAACGTGACAGGCCTTGCCCCCCAAGACCCACTTACTACTAATAACTTATTAAGTTTAAAATTTAGAACGGTATGTGTATAGTTGTATCTGTGCTAGTTACTCAACCAGAGAAAAATATTCTTATGTTAAGAAGTTAAATAAATGTATACGTTCCCATTTGAGTTACAAAAGTTGATCCTCTTTGGATAATATTAAAAAAGCTAAATATTTAATAATTTTTATAATATTGTAAATAAACATATTTTTTTCAACTAATGTAACTAGAAAATAATTATAACAGTTTTCTCAGAAAAGCTATAAGTCATTACACTTTATTTCAGTGCACTGGACTAAATAAAGACCAAATACTAATATGTATTCATATGTACCTTCAACGTAATGGGCAACTTAGATACCTTTTAGAAGAACAACTCTCAGTTTTATTTGAACAGTTAATTGAACGTTGAAGGTGTTCAATTAATTTATAAAGGTAAAACTCTACTTCAAAAGTTGTCAGCATTGGAACCTTAGCGCAATATTTGAGCGCACGGCAGTGCGCCGGCCAAGTTCTAACAATGCCTGTGTATCTTTATACGAACCAATTCACCCAGTTTTTCTAACCCACATAACTTTATTTTTTCTTAAGATAAGCTTTTTAAATTTGGAACATAGATTAAAAGTCGTGTAGCTTAAGACGCTGTAAAAATATAAGCCCTTAATATTCAGCCCTTTCAAAATGGGAGGATTTCAAAATTTGCTTTTTTGTTACTGACTGACTGACTCACTCATCATCAAAATTATAAGACACTTCCAGTATAAATAGAAACGTGAAATTTGGCACAAATGTGGGTCTTACAGTGTATGTAAAGGGAAAAATCTAAAAATGGCAATTTTCTCAAAATTAATCTGAACTTTTTTCTTACTCTTTTTGTACTCACTTAAAAGTTATGTGGGTGATGGAAAGAAGAGAACTGAGAAAAAAATTAGCAAAAAAAAAGTTGTATTACAGATTATTGAGAAAATTGTATATGTTATAGTCTTATTCTAGATTTACCTTCTGTAAAATTTTCTGACCTAAATCTCTAAACCTTTGCTTGAAAAAGTGAAATGAAGAAATTATTTGTATCCCTTCTAGAGGAAAGGCTTTATGTTTTTATTTTGTTAATGTTTATCGGCAGTTTAAGTATTTGTAACCGCTGAAATAGTTTTTGTAAGACCATGATAGAATTTTCAAAAAAAAAAAAATGCTATTGCAAGCTATAATATATTTTTTCCTGTAAGTGTTTTTTTCGTAGAAAATATAATCTAAAAGCCGCTTCAAAGTAACGTATGTACACGATAAATTATTTAAAAAAATGAACCAGTTGTGTAAATATATGAACATAATATTTACACCACAAAAACCTATTCGGATTGTGATTCTTCGGTCGAAGTATAAGCCCGTCCACGAGTCGCAAGAAGAACATTTAGTTTCAAAACCAGGTCAAGTCGATTATTGTCCAAGAACCACTTACCAACTCCACAATTATGGTAAGTATTTCTATCAAACTCTAAGAACTGTAGATACGCTAAAACTAAAAAGGCATAAGCCTAACGGTCAAAAAGTTATAGTTAAAAAAAAAACAGTAAAAAGGATTTTATATTTTTCGTTTTATTTTTTTTTGGGTCTTAACAGCGTTTTACACAATCCACACTTTAGAGAGAGAATTCTACAATAGATTTTTAATTTATTCATTATTTGGCTTATTGTGAATAAAGGAAATTTTTAAAATCGTTTTCATAATACCTCATAAAAGTAGCGGCTTGGCGTATACAACCAAGACTAAAAAAAAAATGCCATGTTAAGCAAAATTATTTAGATTTTCCATTATAACTCAAAAAGTTTCAATAGTACAAAGATGAAAAAAATATTAATTTATAAAATACATATAAACTTAATTCTACTTACCATACGTGTTCATTTTTAACATTTTTCTGTAATCGCTAAATATAAAATTTCAAAATTAAAAACAAATAATTTTAAAGTTTTTTTTTTTAAAAACGACTATTGCTACACTGTAAACTAGTTTATTTTACATCAAATAAATAGTTTTTAAGCACATCAATTTACATTAAATTTAAGTTGTACACTATTTTTGACAAATTTGAAACTACTGACCCTCACGAGATTGTTATATGTACCAATAATGTGAAGATGGTTCCAAAATGATTTGTGGATCAATTTGTATAAATAATTTCTACTAAATTCCATGTGACATTCATATTTTACATTATGTATCATCAAATACGAATATCATAAGTACTATTAATTTTCCGTTCCATATAAACAGGAGGTTTTAATAATATTACTTTAAGCATAAAGTAGATATACTGTGTGATTAATAACACGACAATTAACTAGTTTTTTAGAAAACCATAATTGTTATATTTTCCATACAAATTTGGAACGCACTCGACTATTTTTATAATACAGGCCATAATTTCAAGTTGAGACATATGTGCATTTTTCGGTGTTTTTATCGATTCACACGAGTCTCAAAAAACAATGTAAAATACGCTAATTACTATTAAACGAAGACTGTTTATGCAACAAAAAATGGCTCAATAAAGTTATTTATTGGTTAAAAAAAAAAACAAATATTAGTTAAATATTTAGTGAACGTTTATACAACCCGGTGTAGTGTAGCATATTTCATAATAGTTTGGAATGCTTTATGTAGCATTATATTGGTATTAATATTAATATGCGATTACAAGTGTCATCGTGGTTATGTCGAAACCTTTGGTTTCGGGTGTCCTGGGCCCGTCGGTTGACACAAGCCAATCGCCTAGTTAGTAAGTCGGAATTCAGTAGTACATTATAGCAGAACCTCTTATAGTTACAGAAACTCTTTAAAGTTAGGTTTCATTTTAAAAGTGTAATCCGTAGTTAATAGTATAAGTTTAATCATAAAAATCTACAGTTTATTTTAGTTCAATAAACATATTGGTTATTCTTTCTTTTTCAAAAACACCTTCTTTTTGTCCGGCCTATCCATTTACACCACCGGCATAAGAGTATTATGAAATCAAATAGAAATACTGTCTTTATTAGTTTGTAACGAATGGCTTAAATGCTATGGTCCTTTTCAATAATCACGTTTTATTAGATTATAGACTTTTATGTAATTTCACAGGTGAACAAAATTGAAAAATGTATACTTACTGTATAAAAAAAAATCATTAGTGAAACCCTTTTAATTTTGATCATTTCAATCGTTGGGATTATAATTCTGCATTATCAACAAATGTTTTTAGACAACCTCAACTTATTTGTAGACATACCATTATAATAAACTGTTAGTGTTCCAATATATACTTAATATACAGGGTGTCATGTAAAATTCTACCGAGCTTCAAATGAGACATTTAGGATGCTGTAAGGGTACATTAAATGGTATTCATTTTTTTTTATTTTAAAATTGTTTAAAATAGAACTCGTATCTCATTAAAAAATGGTCTTACGAATAAAATAATTTCAGATTTGAAATCAGTAAACAAAATCTTGTTGAATTGATATTTAACATGAAATTTTGGTATCTGGCCACACATGCGTCCTCCGAGTGGCCGGCATAAGACCAAAACCAACTTATGAAATGTGACACGTCATTTTGGGTTAGATTTTTATTCTTAATTCAGTGGTGTTCTTAGTATTATTTTATATTAAATTATGTGTCGCATGCCATATGTTGGTTTTAGTCACATTCCGGCCACTCAGTGGCCACTCGGTGGCCACCTTGTGGACGTATGTGTGGCCAGATACCAAAAAATCATGTTCATGTCAATTCAACAAGATTTTTTCTCTTGATTTGAAATCTGAAATTATTTTTTTCATAAGACCATTTTTCAATAAGATTCGAGTTCTATTTTAAATAATTTTTAAATAAAAAAAAAAGAATACCATTTTTTGTACCCATAGAGAATCCTAAATGTCTCATTTGAAGCTCGGTAGAATTTTACATGACACCCTGTATATTATAAAGAGAATAAATATCACCGAGTGTTATCATAAATCTTCATTTACAGTTGCTGGTAAAATTAAAATACTGAGAATAGTGAACAACAAAACTATAAATCATCACTTATAATCACATAATTTTCATTTCTAACAGGCGTATAAAAAAACAGAGTTTAGTAGAGTGTACAAATGAAACCAACGGGAAATTATTTTTAATACGGATACCTATGACATTCCCGTTAAAACGTTATCTTCTTTCCACTATAAACTCATGAGAAGTTTCGCTTTAAATCCATTATGGGATGCCTAAGAAGCATAATGCGTAGTCAAGTTTAGACGCTTGAAAATTAAGTGTAACAGTTAACAGAGACTTATTTTTGTCCATCTTCATTATGGTGAAATAACTGTAACTTTGGCCAAATAAAGTACCATTCAAGTTTTCTAACTTTTTCCTACATTGCTACACAAAAAAAAACAGTTTAACGGTCTAGGAAATAATTTGGAACTAGTAAATAAATGTATACATATTATATATATTTATCATATTAAAACTGCCTGGCAAAACTATTACCTACTCATCTCTGCACCGGAGGCAACCATGACTAATATAAAATGTTTTTGTGTTTGTTATTGTTCGCAGATAAAAATGAAATACCTTTGGTTTTTAATATCTTTTTTCTTCGTGAATATTATGGCAAATGATCTATGTAATTATTTTATTTTCACAGTTGCCTACTTAAGGCAGTTAAAAAAAAAAAAAATAATACATTATTTTTTTTACAGCGGATTATAAAGAGTGTGTTTGGAATATAAGTCAGTAACATTTTTATTTTATAAACAAATGTTTTTTAAGCTTTCAAAATCCACTGTTTTTGTATATATTTTTTTATATCACAGCTGATTTCATCAGGCAAGCATATGAGAAGAGAAATGTAACTGTAGGAGGTATATCTAGAGCAAGTAAGATATTATATTTAAAATAATATTCTAATATATATATATATGTATATATATATATATAGAGAGAGAGAGAGAGACTTTTTGTTGTATGTATCTAATTGTCGAGTTATTTGTAAATTAAAAGGTATAGTTTCTAGCAATATTTAAGAAAAGTGCACCAGGTATGTACAACAGTGTAGAACTTACTTAATGTAGTAATTTCTTATAATCTAATCGAGAAAGTAGCCTCAAGTTAAATGGCTACTGCATGGTTTAATATTATTCTAAACATTTGTATGGTACCTATTTTTATTTAATTTTAATATCTTCATTTGTTTATTCTAGATGGATTAGAGCATATAATTGAAATAATGGTTGATGATGTCAATAGTATTTACAAGGATTTCCGTAATCATAATTATAATAAAAATAAAAAAAATAAAAGTAGAAAATATTATTGAAAAAAAATATATAAAAACTGCATCAATTCAGTTGATAATTTCATATGAATTACCTAGTCTATTTAATATAGTTATTTTCTACTTTGACCTTCGTCTACTAGTTTATAATTATATAATACAATAATTTTTATAGCAAATCAAATCCAATATTATTAATTTATGTAATGTCAATTTCAGGCAAAATTAATTGTTTAATCGCTGTACCGGGTAATAGTTTTTGATGAATTTTATGAAAATATTTCCAATATTTTATTCCTGTTAAATTTTTCAAAGAGACTCCCATCGAATATATAGAGGAATATACTTCTTCCACGATACTAATACAATTGCTTTTTTTACCTTGGCTTCGTGTTCCTGTTTATAATAGAATAGACAATTTAATGAAATAACATTAATTTATGTAATGTAATTTCAGAACGACCGAACATGATCTTTAAAGTACCAGGTAATAATTTTCGTTGCACATTATGGATGGGTTTCCACACAGTTGTTTGATACTCTTTATGCACGCAATATTTTTGTTTATTTTCAGGACCCTACTATTCTAACATATTGAAAAGTAAAACACATTTATATTTTTCATATTTATTATTTATAAATACTTTGAGAATAATCGTATATACCTACAAATACCAATATGACATATCAGTTTCAATCATTAAAAAATATGTTGGTACATTAAAAATATATATTTTTTTTAAATTTAGAAGCTAAGCATTTCCACGATGTAATGCTAAAACAAATGTCATCTAAATTAGGTAATTATAAAACAAAATAAAAAAGGGTACTCTTATTTGTACTTTTGAAGAATAACTCGATTTTTAACTTAAAATCATAAAGCTATATATGTTTCATGTTGGACATTTTAATTTAAACCGTTTATTTAATCATCGCTATTAGAAATGAATTCACATTTACACAATACTATCTTGAATTAATTCATTGGTCTAATTAATCTCAGTTATAGAGTGACTCATATTTATAAAATTGATTAACCGAATTTTATTTATTTCATAATGATTTGAAATTCGATGAATTTGTTACAGGAATTAAATTGTATGAAGTAAGATACCAAAGTAATTACGAATTTTTTGATAGTCGTATATAGCCTTAAAAGCTTGTTTAAGAGTTGATAAAGTACTATTATTTTTATTATTTCTTCGCAAAACGGTAATTTAACATTTTTCTTATAAACATTTTCGTAGTTTGGGGAACATTGAAAACCCTTGGAGACGATAGAAGAGATTATGTTATTCCAGCTTTAAACAATATAATCACGCGTATATTAGGTAAATATCTTTATTGAGTCGTATGGTTTTAAAACTTGTAATATATTTATATACATTTTTTAAAGGAATATTTACATTTTTAACATTTAACCAATTTTTTTATAACTTCTAACACATACATTCATGTAATATAAATATTATGGTTGTACAGTACGGGCACCATGCTTGTAATGTTATTTTTTTTTATAACTTTGTATTAACAAAAAATAAAATAGTTGTGTCCAGTACTATAAAAAAAAAGTAGTAACTAGAAAGCTAATTTAAGCAAATTTTTATTTTTTTTAAAATTTTATTAGATATAAACAATCTTTACATAAATTTGTACAATAAGCTTATATGATAAGAGACATAAAATTGACATACACGCTTGTTAATAAGTCACTTATTAGCAACACTTATAATTTGATGACTTAACTATTTTCTCAGTATTTTTTTAAATTTATTTCTTAATATTTTATTTTAATGTGTTTAAAATATCACGACACCACTTTCTTTTTAGTCTGCGGTGAGGATTGCCTGAGAGCGTACAGATGGATAGATCTTTTATTAGAGGATTGGGATGATTTAGTAGTCGGTTATGAAAGCGTGAATAATAAAAATGTGCTAATAACAATAGTTTGTATAGCAAAATCATTATGAAGGGTTAGATTTGGGATATATGACGGGGCATTGGAGATTCATCGAAGTGCTAAATTTTGGAACGTTTGGATTTTATTTAAATTTTATTTTTTTGCTGCATCCCAGAGTCGTAGTCCATAAGTCCAAATAGGTTTAAGAAGAGTTTTATAGATAAAAAGTTTGGTTTTTAACTGGTTAAGTTATTTTTAATTAGAGAAGGTCTAAGCATACCCATTCGAGCATTGAGAGTCAATCTTTTAGTTCGAATATAATAACTCCAGGTCAGTCGATTATCTAAGTTGACTCCCAATTCATATTTTTAGGTGAACCTGTGCAGAATGATGTTGCTTTTACATTACGGCTGTGTCGTTTCATGGGATTATATTTGAGTACACATCTTCCAAATGCATACATAAAAAAAATTCAGATTGAACCGATTTTTGGTACTTGTATCCTACGGGATATAAATAAAACCAACAGGAGATACGGGAAAATTGGTGACGTATGGTCAGAATTAAGCTTAGAGGATGTGAACGTTCCAGTACAGTCAATTGAGCAACAGTTAAGACTTGGATTTCCACAAGTTAAGCACTCATCAGTTGAAAGTGTAAATTCCTTAGAAAAATTAAATGATTATTACGCCCTGACAGCAACAAAGCCATGGCCTTGGCACCGTTTGTAAACTTATTTTTAATTTTTGTGCAATATTAAAAACCGTATTTGATTAAATAAAACCCCGTTTCATAAATGTATTTTATTTTGTTTCCTAAAAATATGTTGGCAGATGCATTAGTCGATAGCGACTCTAAGGTCCACCACACGAGTAACAAATATTAATTAAAATTAAAATTTAAAAACAACGATAACAATAAAGTTGAAAAAAGACAGTACAGTCGGGACACAGGTCTACAGAAATTATTATAACTGAAGGTGATAAAATCACTTTTAAATAAACGCTTCGACGTTTATCTGTGTATAGTAAATACAAACCAGTACGGTTCAAACCAAGCACAGTAAGAAAGTATAATCAGTACAGTCTAGTGTACACAGATAAAACTACAAATATCATATAAAAGCATTGTACTTAATGAGAATTATGTACTATTACATAAAAAATAGTTTTTAGTATTAGGGTGTATACGATTAGGGTTGATCGTCAATCGTTAACATAATGCACTGTAACGATCGTATTTCACCTGACCGTTACTTCGCGTCCCAAACCTACTGACACAGCAGCCCCGACTATAGATAGGGGAACGGTCGCACACACAGGACAATGCACGTCGCATATCATCTAATTAACCAGTTGACTTTACCATCACGGACCGCCAATATCCTCGACCTTGCGCTCTATATTTTTGCCGTTTTACTACAAGCCGCCCATCCGACTATCTTTTGTGTGCGTCCGTTTCAACTCCGCTTTGACCAACCATTTCATCGTCCAACCCAGGTCAGAGTGTATATATATATATATATATATATTGTATAATTTTGTATTTTATTTAGAAACCCTAATTTAGAATAAAACATCTTGTAGCCTGCAGCTGAGAGTTAGATTATTTAACAGTGTGACCGCCCGTTCTAGCTCCTTGGGCGATATATTAAGTTAATAAGGGAGACTTTAAGGCCAATTAGACGTAGACAGCGGCCTAGCCAACCGTTTTCCCGTGGGGATCCGTCTATTTTAGCCTTATCGACGGCCCCTTTGCCTAGTCTAGCCAGCTAGACAAGTAGGTCCGTTACAACTTGGTGGAGGCGCCGATTGCCGTTAGTTTTATTTTTTACCTTGGGGGAGAACCCATTTTGCAAGGGAATAAACTACGGCCACGACCCCATATAACTGCACTGATTAAATTATTCGCTCTCAGTTTGTGTTAAGGTGTTTTATTTTACGGTACAAATTGCTCTGGAATTTTAAAGTAGATTTTATTTCACTTAAAATACGTTATTTTTTTATTCAATTAAAAATGAATTATGAATATCACTCCACAATGCTTTTCCGGTCGATTGAACGAAGATATTAATGATTACCTAGAAACTTACGATAGGATATCGGCTGCGAACGACTGGAGTGAGGCGCAAAGGCTAATAATGTTTCCGCTATATTTAAGAGAACAAGCGAAAAAGTTGTATAAAAGAATAGAATCTAAAAGCGCAGATTTAAAATGGGCAGATTTGAAAAAGGTATTTTTAGAGTATTATAATTCAGAGGAGCCATAGTATACATTTGAGAGAAAATTTGAACAAGAGAGAAAAACAGGAGGAAGAAAGTTTACAGGAGTATATTTTGAATGTAGTTACCGAATGCAGTCGAGTGAACGATACAATGAGTGAAGAGGAGATTACGAAATTAGTATTGAAAGGATTATCAGAGGATGTTTATTAGAAAATATATACATTAGATAATTCGTCAGTAGAGAAAATAACGAAAAATGTTAAGGCGTATGAAGTTGCTAAGGCGATTCGTAAGAACCCTGCAAAGGAGATCGAGTTTTTGAAAAGAGAGATTGAGGTACTTAAAGTTAGCAAAGATAACGATATTAGTGATAAAGTAAGACGTTTAAGAGAAGAGCTTGAGGAACTTAAAGCTAACATGAATAATAGACCGTTTAAAAGTAATGGTAATTTTAGAAGACATTTTAATAATTTTAGAAATAATGGCAGTAGATTTAATGTTAACGGTGGAGGTAGACATTTTAACAAGCTAGACAAGTAGGTCCGTTACAGTACTATTGCATTTCATACAACGAAATTTTAGAGTAAAAATTAAAACCTAATTCAAATTATCAATGTTTATTTTATTTTAGACGCCTAAAATAATAAAACTAGGTCAATGTAAAAGATGTTGTTTTTGTTTTGGATGTATTTCTTATTTAGTGCATCGGTGTATGACTGACTGGTAACTGTTTCAACAAGCATACAAAACATCACACCAAAGTATTATGTTTCCTTCATATTTAAGCAAATAACACAACGTAAAACGTGTTTTCAATACGTTTCCGCGTTAGAAAGCAAGAAATTATACATTAATTATTTAGAAAGGCAAAAACTATGACAAAACCATATAATATTTTCAAAAGATTTTAAATTAACATGAAAATAGAATAGTGGCGCCATGCCCTCGGCATGCCACACATGTCGAGACCCGCGCCGTTTTCTCACGTGACCTGACGTCGTACTTGTGAGACACCCGATGGATGGACTATTTCCCTGGTTAGATAAGTTTCCAAAGTTCATCCTTACTCTAAAGGTTAGTCTTAATCAATTTTTTTACTTGTCACGTGCATGAGACATTATCCCGTGCCACGCCAAAATTTGCTCCCCGAAGACGGTCAGAACAGGTCTACATAATATCGCATCACAAGGGGTAAAATTTGAAAAAGTTTACTTCTTCACAGCTAACATTTGAAAAAACATTAAAACCATACGAGTTTTAAAGTTAGAAATTTTACTGGCTATAATTTCGTGAATAAGAGTTGGATCGAGTTGAAATTTATAAGGAACATTTATTTGGTATGCTTCCACACGTCAATAGTCTTAAATATTAATTATACCCATTTTCCTTCCTCCTCCCCTAGGAGGACCCCCTTGGGTGCATGTTTTTTGTTTCTTAGCCATAATTTAAAGACTTTATTTTATCAACTCCATAGTTACTTCATTTCTTATCCATGGTTTCCTCGAAATCAGTTTTAGATATCTAATAAACCCCTCGGCAGCTTTCCGCGGTCGTCCATTTTTCCCGTTATTCTATCTGAATCACACGCGTAACTTATTCTTGTTTTTTTTCGTTTTGAGTTTATTGAGATCCCATATCTTGTGTTTGGATTGGTTCTTAGACTTCTTGAGTGTGACCCGACATTTCATCATGTCTAGTTTATGATCACCGTCTATCTCTGCTACGAGAACTGTATTTCACTTGATTTTTTAGCAGGATTTGACCAGTATATAGTCTAGTTGATAGCGTGCAATGTCTCCTGTGGCTCAGCACAATGAAAAAAATGTTTTTCTAGTATCGTTAATTAATTAAAATTGAGTTTATAATCTAGATATTTGAGTTTTTTGTGTTGCCCGAAATTTGAGAATTTTTCTAATATTTTTTAGATGTTCAACAAATTGAAAACTGAGATAATTTTACATAAAATGTGAAAATAAAAATCAGGTTCTTCGTAAAAATACTCAGAAACCCTCACAAAAGATGATATTTCATAGAAAAGTCGAAAAACGACCTTAGTTATCAAAATAGTTTAAATAATTATACGTAAAAATAAGATAATTTTTCGTTTTTTCGACCAACTATAATAGAAAAAACTTTTTATTGAACCATTAACGCGTGTAAAATTTATAGGACCTAAGACAATGAAAAAAAAATCTTGTCTTATTAAAAATCCTATACAATTTGTCTTATAACTTATTAAGCTATTTAGGTTTATTTACAAATAACTATTTAGTATTGTTCATACAATTATGTATTATTATTTTTTTTTTATGTCTGGACCCACGATACCCACTAAACCAAAGAATCGATTTCTTCGCGTAGAAACTCTATAATATACTCTATCTCACATAAGAAAGGTAGTGCACAGTGACCAAATTCCATTACTCTAGCACCTCGGGGTGACGCGTTTTGGCTTTCTTGTATGAGATGGAGATTAGAACAAAAATTGTACCTAATAGGTACTTCATTAGGCCAACATTTTTAAAAATTTACCCCTTCCACTTCAAAACTGAAAAAAACAATATATACACATTTTTCAATTTAAAATTACGTTACTTTACAAGATAATAGTTGCTATTACACTTTGATGGTAGTCAATTTCTAGGTTGATATGTTTACGT
This sequence comes from Adelges cooleyi, assembly GCF_023614345.1. Classification (NCBI taxonomy): domain Eukaryota; kingdom Metazoa; phylum Arthropoda; class Insecta; order Hemiptera; family Adelgidae; genus Adelges; species Adelges cooleyi. The sequence continues at coordinate 721,105 of NW_026096002.1, forward strand.
GTTAATTAACAGTCAACAGTTATTTAAAGGCATTTTCATGATATTCTTAAATACAATATACCTTTAGGTGTTGTTTAACGGTAAAAACCCATTAAAAATATGGAATAGGGTCGTAAAAAAGCTCCGTGGAGTTTATTAATGCCGCGTTAATGATTGGAATGAGTAGTTTTATTTTTATTTTTGATAAAAAAACCTTTTAATGAAAGAATACTTATTATTTTGTATTATTATACATGCACACATGTATACTGGAACCAGGAAAGTATAATATCCGCTAATAAGCAATGTCTAATTAACAGTCAATTAGAGTATCAGACAGATATTTTAAAAAGGCAACGTGTACAAATGACTATGTGACGCATAGTCGTTTTCTGTACAATTATCACACATATGTAAATTTTGGTATAATTTGTTTTGTAAACAATCAAATTTTACAGCGCCGTAGAAATAAAAATATACCTATTAACACCAATTAACACGTCTCTGCATATAAGTCCTAAAAAAGTATATCTGTCAAGTGCTATCACAAACACAAAAAACAAATTCAAGAGAAATTATGTTAAAATTTGAAAATAATTTAAAAGCTGTATTTAAAAAAAAACTGTTCATAACAGATATATTTTGACTAAACCACAATATAATACAAATTATAAATACATAATAAAAGTTTTTTTGAAATTTTCAAAAAAACAGCTTCTTGCTTCAAAGTAATACACCGAATTGTCTTTATCGTTTTACTCCTAAATTAAAATCAAAATCCAATTTTACCATGACAACGTTTGTTTTTTTATACCACTACTTGCAGCCCTTTTGAATATCACTTACATAAAAATGTATTTTTATTTTTAGAACTTTAACATTTTTAAAAAGAAATCTTAATTGGGCTTAACCCTTTTCTAAACTAAGATAAAACATTATTGGTTTAAGTGTCCAAATCTATAAAAAAATAAGATTGTCCATTGATTGACCAGTTCTCTCTTTTTTTAATTGGATATTTATGATACATCTAATGAATATTAAAATATATAATAATACAAGCTGTCACCGACCCAGCGTTGCCCGTGTATTAGAATAGACACACAATCAGCTGATCGGATTACTGTATCCATGTGGTATAGAAAACCATAGAGATGTATTGATAACTTTTGATACTATTGATAATCATAATTAATCATTTTAATAAATTTAAAATTTAAAACATATTCTTTCGGATCAAATTATGAATCTAAACCTTACTCAAATCGACTTAATCGCGAACACAAATTTCATAAATATCTGTCCAGCCGTTTAGGGGGAGTTTGCATACCTACACACGGACAGAAAAAATGTATATATGAAGAAATATAAATATATTTTTTGTATATAGAACAATTTTAACGAGTAGAACGTTTTTTTTTTTACAACTTGTACAGAATTCTTTAAGCTGAGTCCTAAACCCGGGTTTCCGATTGATAATGTGTTAGATTTTATTTTATACATTGAACTTTCGTTGTATGAAATGCGCTAGTTTATTTATTACCTTAATTCATATGGATATGGAACAACATATGAGTTGCAATAATAGAACATATAACAAATCGTAATAACATTCTATGCACCCAGATTTTTTGTAAAAAACACTTAAATTAATATAAAATTTAGCAAACAATAAAGCGTCGTAAATGAAATTGAAATCGATATTTTTTTCGATTTAAAATATTATGTATGATTAATTTTCGTATCCGGAATTATTATTGTTAAGGTCATATTTAAGCAAATCCAATACCCTTGTGGTAAACCAGCCAGGATACTTTTTTCCACAACTAGCTATATATATATATATATATATATATATATATATATAATATGCATACAATATTTAATTTGTTCACTCAACAGTAAAACTCCATTTAGGTTATGTTACCTCTAACATAATAACCGTTAATATGAATTATTTGTTGGAAATATAAGCGATGGACATATCAGCCAAATTTTCAAAGACATTTAATAAAGGTAGAAATATAAGGCAAGGATTTAGAAGCAGAAATAAATAGTTGGAAGAGATTAGATAAAAAAACATAACTTAACATGACATAAAACAGAAATAAACTTATAATATTATGTACTTACAAAAAAATGTATTATGTGGAATAAGTTTTTGACAAAATCAGCCGACTGTTCTTTTTCCGTCAGCTTATTTTATGAAAATGTTTTACAATTTCTGATTTTATAACGTATATAAAGACAATAATAAGATAAATTACAATATATTATTTAATGAACAGAATACAGATGCCAGTGTTTAACTAACGTAAATCACCCCAACCCATCTCAAAACTAGGTCGAAGAGTGGATGGTTCTTGACGTTCAAGTCGTAACAGTCTCTCAAGTGATCCCGCATCATCGGTCCTGTACATCTTTATGGCTTCATTTTTATCCGTTAAGATACAAGTACGGGTAGTTGTGTTAGTTTGAATTTCTTTTATGTATGATTGTGAATCTTGTGAGCTCAAGTATAATCCTAGCAAACGACACTTCGGTAATAAAGAGTCATTATTCTCTACTTCTTGCACAAATCCTGATCAAAAATTAAAACATTTTTTTTTTAATTTACTAATATTCGCTTACCAGTTACTTTTCTTTGTGGTGCAAGACAAAACTATTTTATTTGTTAATACGAAGTGATAAAAAAATAATACATTAAGTTTTATAATATAATATAGAGTAGCGGTTCTTTACCCACGGTCGGAAACCGTGACACTTCATACATGTCTGGTCAATTGTTCACATATCTTATCAGTAGACAACACTTTCGACAAATTTTTTTCCAACCTAACCTTCCCATATTATATTATTTTATCATGCCCAAAAAAAGTGCGTATATAATACATGTATGCATATTTCATAAATCTATAGTATTTTGAACTGATTAAATTATTATCTTGTATTTTTACCATTATGTCTTTATATTGAAGACACAGTTGGCTTTTAGTACCTAAAAGTTTAGGAAAAAAAAATTCTCTAAATATTTATATTTTCCGAGAAATGAGTGTCTTACGTTAGTCGGATCACTCTGTATATATTTATATATAAATTATAGAGCCGCAAGGGCACTCTCCTAGAGTGACGGGTTTAATGACCCCGCGTACCCTAATGGCGTTGGGCCTCCTATTATTGGAGTTTTAGGGCGGGGCTAATCACCCAACCCTTTTAAATAAAATTCTTTGATTTTAGAAAAACAAACATTGCCTCGGAACGTGGAGCTTACGGATTTATGTATTGGAACCTGTAACATGCGATCAATGTATAAGACTGGAACTTTGACGACAATCATATCATGTGAAACAAATTGATTGTGTTTGCAGCAGCAAAGAACATGGTCGTAAGCAGTACAATGTTTCCACACAAAAACATTCACAAACAGACTTGGATATCACCTTGTGAGAGGATAAGAAACCAAATAAATCACATAATCGTTGACTGGCGATCTCTGACCACTTCCTGGTAAAGGCAAAGAGCAAACTAAAGATTTAAATGAAATGGCAGAAAAAAGAGAGTTAAAAACAAAATCAACAAAGAGCTACTGAAGGAAAACCAAGCCAAGGAATATCAGGAAAAATTAAAAACTATCTTTCCAATTTGGAATATGAAACAATTATAGACAAGTTATGGGGAACAGTAGAAACAGCGGCAAAAAAACCGTAGAAGAAGTATTGGGTCATGATTCTCAGAGAAGGAAAAAAAACATGGTTTAATGATCAGTGTAAAAACTCCACGAAAGACAGGAATAAAGCCCAATTATAAGTTTTACAGGACCCATGAGAAGAAAATTAACGACTACTAGACATGAAACAGCAAGAGGTAAAAATAACAATAAGGATGAACAAATGAGCATGGAAAAAAGAAAGAATACAACTCATATAAAATAGTAGAAAGAATAATGTGCGAATATTTTTTGAAAAAGCATGGAGTTAAATAGAGATTTAAACGTAAATCATCAATGATTGGAGGAGAAAATGGAACGTTATTGACCAAAAACGGAAAGATAGCAGATGAGTTAAAAAAACGTATTAAACCAATATAATGAAAGGACAATTATAGAAGAATGTGACTCAGTAGAGCAAAACAAAGAACCATCAAGAACAAAGGTAGAAGTTGGTTTGGAAATGCTCAAAAACGGAAAGGCGGCCGGAGAAGATGAAATAGTTTCTTAATGCCTCAAAAAAGGAGTACAACAATTAACTAATCATACACAATTTGATTATTAAAGTATCGGAACATGATTAAATACCATGCCGTGGCTTATATCTGTTTTATGTCCAGTTTTTAAAAAGGTAGACCATATGGATTGTATATATATATATATATAAATATTTGATAGTATTCAAAAACCATACAACTTAATATAATAATATTTACCTAGTAAACGACGTCGAATTATACTTTTTAAAGCTTCAAAAACGAGTTTTCTTCTCCTATCTACAATGGCCCTCAGTTCACCGGTACCTAAGAAAATGATTTTTAAATGACCCGTGTTCCCAAGAAATCATAAAAATAATAATATATTAGTCGCTATTTATACATAATTGTTGCATTGCATTTCAAAGAATTGTGATAAAACTAACTTTTTGTACAACCACTTATTAGCGTTGATACACAACAAATGTATTCTTTGTAAACTTGAAATCCCAAAGATTATAATTCACATAAATATAGTAGCCAACTTTAAGTTGATGAGGTGCAATAATATTCGTTTTTCTACTTAATTTACAATCAAAACATCACCTTAAATTTTTACTAAGTCTCATTCTCCCTCCTTCTCTCCTCGACAAAAAGTCGAATTTTTTAAAATTGTTATGTGATATACAAAATAAATAAATCAAATCACATATGAAGCAATTATCAACTCTAAATAGAGGCTGTTTACTATCAAAAAAATCGTAATTACGTCTTGAATATCTTGACATCCTTAAGCCTGTAACAAATACATTAAAATATTATTAAGCATTTAATAAATCCCAGTTGACATATTTTATACATATCATTCACTCTATAACTGAGACTAAGTAGACCAATATTTATAAATGCAAAATATTATTTTATATTCTATAATGATAAAAATAAATGTTTTTAATTCTAATTCAAATGTTTTTTAATAGCTTAAATATTAAACATAATATATAGCAATATGACTTTAAGTTATAAATCGTAACTACAAAAATATGTAACTATTTTTTTTAAATTTTATATTTACGTGTTATAGTTTCCATGTCGCGTAGCATTATTTCGAGGAAATGATTGGCTTCTAAAACAAAAGAAACTTTAATATATATTCGTATTTGTTTTATTGAAACCGATTGGTACATATGACTATTCTCAAAGTGTTTATAATTAATAAATATTGAATAAGTAAAATAAATATGAAATATAAAGTGGGGATTTTACTTAGCAATTTTGGTAGAGTTCGTTCTTTTAAAATTTAAACAAAAATCTTGTGTGCATTAAGAATAAAAAACAGTTGTGCGGTAACGCTTCCATAAAGTGCAATAAAAAATTATTACCCCCTATTTCATGGATAAGATCCCTTTTGTCTGAAATTAACAACACATAAATCAGTTATATTACATTTAATTTGCTATTCTTTTACAAACAGTAAGACGAATTGCAAGGTAGAAAAATCATGTGTATTAATTATTCGGAAAAAATATACTCCAATATATATTCATTACGATAAAAGTTTCTTTCAAATATTCAATAGGAATGAAATATTAGAAATTTTTTTATAAAATTTAACAAAAATTGTTACCCGGCACAGTGATCAAAAAATTAATTTTGCCTGAAATTAACATTATATAAATTAATGATATTGAATTGGATTTGCTATAGTAAATTATTACATTGTATAATTATAAATTAAAAGACGAGGTCAAAATAGAAACAATATAATTTTAGACTAGGGAGTCCTTATAAAATGTAATGACTGAATTGATGCAGTTTTTGGGATAAGAATAAAATATATTTATCTGACGAGGTTGCTAGATCTAACATCAGTATTTTTTCATAAAGCCTTTATTTAGATTTCGGTGAAAAATATAATAATTATGACACTTATCAATTGCATAAAGATAAACTTGACATGCATTTTTTTATATTATTTTCAAATATTTTTTTCTACTCTTGTCTTTATTTTTTTTATTAATAATATACTTATGATTACGGAAATCTTGGTAGTTAAGATCATCATTGATATCATCAACCATTGCCTCAATTAGATACTCCAATGCATCTAGAATAAACAAATAAAGATTTTTGCTATACTAAAATATTAAAATTAAAATAAACTAAGTACCATAAAAATGTTTAGAATAATTTTAAACCCGACTATTTCTCCGTCGATTAGATTATTAGAAATCGCTAATTTATATATTATATTGCTATGTACACTGTTCTACATATCCGGTCCACTTTTCTTAACTATTTGTAAAAACTATAATTTTAAAGTTACTGATAACTTGACTATTAGGTACATATAACAAATCGTCTATATATATTAGTACATTATTTTTAATATAATATCTTACTTGTTTCAGTTCCATCTACTAAAGTTAAATCATTTTTTTCAGAAGCAACCTTCATGAAGCTAGCTATGTTACATAATTTTAAAAATATGTATAAAAACAGTGGATTTTAAAAACTTAAAAAACATTTATTTATAAAATGAAATTGTTACTGACTTGTAACGTAAACAAAATCCAAATACATATCTGTAAAAAAGTGAAATATTTAATTTATTTCAAATTTTAACTACTTTAAGTAATTGTGAAAATCAAAAAATTACTCCAATTAGATGCCACAATATCCATGAAGAAAAAAAATATCAATACACAGAAGACGTTCATTTTTTTCTACGAAAAACAAATAACAAATAAAATACATTTTGTATTAAATACTGTTGTCTCTGGCTTAGAGGTGTGAAGGTTATGGTTTTACGAGACAGTTTTAGGATGATAAATAAATTAACAAATAAATAAATAAATATATATACTAGCTGCCCGTGTACCCTGCTTCGTACGGGTTAAGAAATACAATTGAAACATAGTACTCACAAGTTATACAAGTTATACAAATTATTAGTTATTATTATGATTATATTTTATTATCAAACTCCAACTCCATCACAATCTCTATTATTATCCCCATCCCTATGGAAAAAATGGTCAACGTATTAATGCCCGACTGGTTTGCTGTCACTATCAAATTTACGGTTTCGTTTTCATCAACAATAGTGTTGTTCTCGAGATTCATGTACAGGACTCTGTGCTGTCCTGATTCTTTGGGCTATGTTTTGAAATGTTACAGTCAAGGTGGTAATCTATGGAAGACTAAAATGGTAACTATAAAATATGATATGTAAAACCATCGCTTTTTTACCAGAAACTATGAATAAATATTATCAGCTGTCAACCGTCCATTTGTCAGCTGATTAGCTGTCAGCTGTGATATTTGTCTAACTAGCGCCATCTATTGGAATAAACTTTCACTAAAATCTTAATCACTCAAGTTGGACCAAATTACACACAGTAAAAAATTCATATATATATAAATATATTTATAAATTTTTTACCAGACCCATAATATTTCCTAGATCGTTAAACTGATTTTTTTGTAAGGTAAAAATCTAACTTGAACGATACTTTATATATACAAAATTACAGATATTTCACTAATAGACAAAAATAAAAACAATTCTGTTAACTGTTTAAATTTTATTTTAACAATTAACCAAAAAACGAAAAACGAGGATGATAAAAATATTCTTTTTTGTATATGATCCCAAAAAAAAATCATCCTCTAGAAAGTTCTGATGACTTTTTCTAAATTAAAACGTATATCTAAGAGGTATTACAATTTTTAATTAATTTTAATCGTTTTTTGATTAATAAACACTAATATATTTTCCGTATGGTATAGGTACCATTTGAATTCAGTTAGGATTGAATTCAAACCAATAAACCGAATGGTCGACATCTTTATATAATATTAACCATTAGAGTATCTTTCAGATAAGTAAATACAGCGCGCTTTTCGAAAATTCTCTACCCGTTTATAATAATCCCTAACAAAAACCTAACAGTAAAAAAAGCCAAGTTTCAAACCCCCTTCCAAAAATTTCAACCTATCAAAGTAGTATATTTACATTACGGCCAAGTCTGCTGTTTCTTTAGTTCATAACCACACTTCACTCCTACTTTCATGAGCAACACTGCTACTGCTCTATTATTTGTATTGCTTAACACTTGGCCAGTTTGACTTGACGATGGTCTTTTGGCAGCAAGTAATGAAGAAACAATTACAGAACTCTTGTCACATTTAAAAGCAGAATTCGAGGTAAAAGTGAGTAATTTTGAACACTTTCTTAGCATGCAAATAAATCAATTACCCAATCGTCCATTATTTGAGCATCAATCGAATTATGCTTTAAATGTGATTAAAGAGTTTAACATGCATGAGGCAAAGGAGTTGTCTATACCTATTGATAAAACGAATACAATTGACCTAGATAAAGAATTAAAACAAACGGGTGATCAAATTCCATACCGACAAGCGGTCGGGTGCTTATTGTTTTTATCAACAGTAACGAGACCAGATGCAGCATATGCTGTTAGCTATGTTAGTCGTTCTTTATTAGAGCCAAAACAAGTACATTGGAGCATGGTAAAACCTATTTTGCGCTATTTAAAACGAACCAATAATTATGGGTTATGTTTGGATAGTACTAAACAGTTGTGTATGGAAACTTTTAGTGATGCGGAATTTGCAAATTGTGTCCAAACTAAGAGGTCAACATCAGGATATGTATTTAGACTTGAATCAACTGTCATTTCTTGGACAACAAACGGTAGCCTTATCAACCACAGAATCGGAGTACATAGCTGCTTGTGAAGCGATTAAGTCAATGATATAGTTAACTCATTTGATATAAAGTTTAATTTCATTAAAAGATATTCAAACAATTTTATTCATTGATAATCAAAGAGATTTACGTTTAGTGAAAAATCTGGAGTTTCATCGACGAACAAAACACATTCAGACGCGGTATCATTTCATTCGAGAGAAGTACGAGGAAGGTCTATTTCAACTACAAAATATTGACACGCAGATTCAGGTTACAGACATCCTAACTAAACCATTGCCAAAACAGAGGTTTAAGGGGTTACGGTTAACAATGGGAGTCAGTCAGTTGAAGGAGAAGGTGGACCTATAGATATTATTCATTGAGGTAGGGTGTTGAAATATTCAATAAATAATTTATATTACATTCTTCTTAAAATGTAAGTGTTCATTAATATTGTTTAGATAAACTTGTTTTCTTAATAAGTAAAATATAATGGCGTAGTTTATATAATCAGCCAATCAGTTGTTATTAAAAAAATTCGCGTGTAAATTGACGTCAATTGTAGTATTGCATTGTATACAATTTTTGTTCTAGAATATTCTTTTAGTTTTATATAAAAGGGAGATCCGGGGATATCTTATTTACTCATTTTTTTTATATTGTTTGTGTAAGCCAACTGTGTATAACAAGTCTTTATTTATTACTATACAACTTGTGTTAATTTTTATATTATCCAAATCCACTCCAACACTCAAATTCCAACAATTGTTAGCAACTTTATAATGATTTCTACCTTTTTAACAATAATTTATTTTCTACAAAGGTATTAAAATCGCATACTGAATAGATATATACATAAAACTGGAATGCTATTAATTAAGACCGTAGTCTAGTCATGGTAGCCTTAAATACCGGTATAGAGATTTGAACAGGATTTAATAAAGCAACATCATTTTTAAAATTTGCATATTTTGAATAAAGAAGTAACGAAAATCATTTTCGTCGCTTTTTTTTTGTTTGCATGAAGTAACTTGAGGCGGAAATCCATCTATGTCCAATACACTTGTTATGGCTTTTTTTTTTATTTTTGTAGTTTTGTTCAGTTGAATCATTATCATTTAAAAGTCAACTCTAGCTAAAAAAAAAATGTTCTGTAACTTCTATAACTGTGATCTCCACTCTAGCCCTTGGTTTGATACCAAATTAATCATGAAATTTCTATTCAATAGTTGGTACAGAAATAGAGGATTTTATTAATTATATACTAAGAAATATGCATTAAAAATAATGTATTATAATATTATGTAATATGACAACTGATTCGGTAGCAATAATTAAATTTTCATAATATAAAATATTGGCTATACTGTAACGGACTAAGCTCTCCAAGCACATGCGTGATTGACCTTCTGAAGTATTTGAGCTCGTGAGATCTATTATTTCTAGATAATCTAACCAAAGAGGCCTTTTTTTATGAATAAAGAGGAACTAATTGTTTAATCAACCGACTAGATATTTTATGCCAGTGGATACAAACTTATAAGGCAAGTAAGCCTACCTTTTATAATTATAAGATAATTATTATTATATAGAATGTCTGTAACAGAGTCCGCCGCCCACAACCAATCATTAAGTAAAGGCTATCAGTCTTTTACAAATTAAAATAGTGTTCATTAAATTCAGAAACAATGTTTTGCAATATTAGTTATAGGTATTAGGTGTATAGTTCATCAGATAATAATTAATAAACTGATAAGAAAAATATGAGTCGGCTAAAATACGGATCGAATAAAATATTTTTAGCCGATTTATTTTGTTCCAAAAATTGTTTTCAGCTACAATACTGTATTGTTAATTTATAGTTCAGTAGAAATACAGTACTGTTAGTTTGTGTTTCTGATCATTTATATTTCGGCGAAAATATTTTTTGGTAAAAAAACGGTTCTGCCGATTTATTTTTGGTTTTTTTACGTGCTCCCCAAATTTTTATAATTCGGGTTTAATTTTGTACTTTTGTTAATTGTTATTTTATAATTATTTTTATTTTATTTTGATGTAAAATAAACTAGTCTACAGTGTAGAAAATATCATTTTTCAAAAAGAAAATTGATATTTACCTTAAATATTAAACTAGTTTTTGCATGTTTTTAATTTTGAAAATTCTATTTGGCGATTAGAGAAAAATATTAAAAATAAAAAACTGTATACGTGTATTACGCTAGTTTTAGTTCTCTGCAAAGTGAAATTGTTTTCATTTTTTTAAAGTTTAAACTTTTCTTATTATTTATAACTTTTCTTATTAACTTTTCATCATTATAACTTAAAGTTATAATGGAAAATATTAATCATTTTACTAAATATTGAATTTTTGACTTGGGGTAAAAAATATATATATTTTTTTTATCTTGGTTGTATACGCAAGTCTACATTATCAGTGAGATATTATGAAAACGATTTTAAAAACTGCCCATTTTGAATACACATCCTTTAGTACAATTCAATCCAAATATCACAAAAAACCAAAGTCTATTATAGAATTCTCTCCAAAATGTGGATTGTGTAAAACGATTAAGAATCGATAAAAAAATAACTAGCAATAAAAAGTCATTATTGCTGATTTTAACACCATTACTTTTGACTCATTAGGTTAATGTCTTTTTTTTAATTTTACCGAAATTACAATTATTAGAGTTTAATAGAAATACTTACTTAAATTGTGGAGTTGGTAAGAGGTTCTAAGACGACAATCGACTTTGTCAGCTCTTAAAACTAAATGTTCTACTTGCGAATTATCGATGGGCTTATACATCAACCGGAAAACCAGAATCCTAATAGGTTTTTATAGTTTAACTGTATTCGTTTATTTAAACAAATGCTTAATATGCTTAGAATCGGTGTGGAGCTGAGAAGTTATTGTATTTACAATACCTTAATATTATGTGTTTTTTGTTTTGCCTGTACTCGCGGTATCATAACAAAAATCGAGAAACACACCAAAAACAATAACATATTTTTCAATAGAAATCTACAATACTTTATTTTATACTTTATTAAAAATAGTCTTTTATAGTAGATTGTGAGTTCATAAAAACGTTATAATGATAAAAAAATAGTCTTTTTAGTTCCAAAATTTTGTGGAATATTCTTTAAATATAATGCTACCAATAAATATTGATAAACTAAAAAAAAGATCATAAACTCGTTCCTCTCGAAGGCAAAGAAGGGATTGAGGTTTGAAAATTAGAATTGGATTGGACTAAACTGGTTTAAATGTACTATCTACAAATTCGCATAGAAGCGTTTAATTAAAAGAGATTTTATCTGATATCGTAACACAGTTTAACATTATTTTGAAAACTATGTGATCAATTTCATAAAATATATTATCTACTCCCAACAAACTGTATGTTCTACTAATAGTTTTTTATTTTATCGTTTTTAGATATAATAACTCCTGTAGACCTGTGTCTCCGTCCCTACTATGGCCCAATCCCACTGTACTGGGGTTATTGTTGTTATTTTTTCAACAATATCATAAATGCATCACATGTAATTAAAATTAATTTAGGTTGAAATTAGAGTTTAAATATTTGTATACAACACAATTTAAAGAGGTGAATGTTTTTGAGGTCATAACGTTGCTTTTTCTCTAAAATATCGTCAAACATAAAAGTTACAGCTTTTCAACACAACCATAAACCATTTAATTAATGGTGTATTTATTTATGGTTTACTTTCCAAATAATATATGTATTATTATGCTATAATTGTTAATTGTCGTGGCCATTTCAACATCCAAATTATTTGTATGAATTTAAACAATAATATTACACAACAATTGATAAAAATATCTAATTTTCACTTGTACTATATAAAAAGTATAGCACCCCCATGCTCTCAGATGGCGCCTTCAAATATTTATGTAAGCTTAGGACCTAGATAAAAATTATATTTAGAGAAGTTATGGGAAAGCGTTTGTAGAATGGTATTTTTCCAAAAACAGTGATATAAATTCAAGTGGCAAGGTCATAAGGACATACAATTTTATTTTACACTGGTACACCTAAAAAGATCTAGTTGCACCGCTGCAATCAAGTAAGATGTGATCATGGTTTCTCAAAGCTGAGATATGTTAAACCATACTTAGGAGCACCTCGTCATTTATTAGACAGTCGTAGGGTCATGTATATCGAGATAGGGTTTTTAAACGGTGTAGACTCGGATGAAATAATCGATAAGGTGGCTAATAAAAGTAAAATGGTATCAATATTGTTAATTTTTTTATATAAACTAGTTGATTTTTATTATTAAAAATGTTAACGTTTCTCATATTTATTTTTTAATTTTTATGTTAAGGGCTGTATTATAACGGAGCGAAGCGAGAAAATTTCAGGCGTCCCCTTTAAAATGTTTTCCTAAAAAACTACCTATCAGCTCCTTAAATTGGAGAGAGGGGGAGCTCTAGGAAACTTCAGGCCATTTAAAAACTCTTGAACTTCCTGAGAATTTTGTCAAATTTAAAAATGTTACCCAGAGCTATGCCTTTGTGATGTTTATCAAAAGTATAAAAAAATTGAATTTAACATATTTTTTTTTTTTTGCTAAAAATTAAATTTAGGTCGAATAGTATTCAGTGTTAAATTTTGGTTCTGTGTTAAGTTAGCCGTTGTTTTTGTGTTCAAGACTCAGCTATACCGTGCAGTGTACACAATCGCCCAATGTTTTCACTAGCTATGCTTAACAAAAAAATCCAATAACAAAATACGATGTAGGGATCGGTTGCGATCAACTGTATACATAAATTTATTTTTTATTTTTGTCTGTACTCACGATATCACCCAAGCCACTAAACTGATTTTTTCGTGTAGCAATTTTATAAAGCAGAAATCGTTTAAACAGAAAATAATATTAATAAAACACCCCCTTCCCTTCAAAAACCGAGAAACACATAAAAAAAAATTTACATATTTTTCAATATAATATTACAATGCTTTATACTTTTTTAAAATTAGTCTTGTTAGTTCCAAAATTCTGTGGAATATTCTTTTAACATAATGCTACCAATAAACATAGATAAACCAAAAAAGATATCATAAAGGGATTTAAGTCTGAAAAATAGAATCAGGTTTGCTTAAACTGGTTTGAACCTACTATCGACCGGTTTGCATAGAAGCGTTTAATGAACAGTGATTTTCACACTTAGCATGAACGTAGAATATTTATGTATTTTAAAGGGAGGACGGCCAAAGAAATATCTCTCCCACAAAATTTTCTTTAGCCGCCTTCCCTTGAAAATATATAAATGGTCTACGTTCATGCTAGGTGTGTATGTGAAAATAAATAGTTATCTTAAACTGGTTATCGACCAGTCAACAATTTTAGTATATTATTCTCAATTTAAAAAGTTAAACAAATATGTATGTGACCTTTTAAGTTTCAAAAATTGCCAGCAAAAAAAAAAAAGTTGGGATGAGGTAAAACCAAAAAATAATTGTGAAAAATTGAGGACACATTGTATAAAAAAAATATGAAAAAAATAATTTTAATTTCGTATTTAATGAGATATTGTGTAGTACACGATAAGTGGATCACGCTGTATCTATATATAGCTGAGGATGATAGTTCATATGCAGGATTTTTCCATGGTCTATATTTTATTTTTCTTCTAGTTTTCGATTATTTCGATATTTTATTCAAACACAATTAGTAGCCAGAGCAGTATGTTGAGAGCAGATAATACATTTTATGCAATTGTACACATTGTTTTCAACATTATGTTATATTGTGGTACGATGTCTGACTGATCAGCTAAATCTATATGTATAATAAAGCCAGTACAGTGGAATTGTGGCATAGTGGGGACGGGGAGGTTACAGTGATAAAATTACTTTCAAATAAACAATTCGATTTGAATCTGTGGTCAGTAGGTTCAAACCAAGCATAGTATAAACCAGCAAACTAAGAAAGTTGTATAAGTAAATGGTAGTAGTAAGTTAATTTTGGGTAGGGCAAAGGCACAAGACATATTCCTGTTCCAATATGTTTTCTTCAAGAGAAAGATGGTACTGATTTTTTTACTTTTCTTTTAGAATTTACTTCGAGTTCTGAATTTAATATACCAAATTTGCGGTTGGTAGTAGTGTTGTTGCAGACAATAACAATTATCAATTTAAGTGGAGATAGTCCATATAAATATTAACCATACTGAAAACAAATTATTAAAAAATTTAAATAAGTTTCTTAGATACTTAAATAATTATATGGTAAATAAACAAATATTACTATACACATATATTAGTTATAATTATACAAGTAAGTAAATAGTAGTGGTAAGTTTGTTGAGGGCAGGGAAAGAGCACAAGAGATATTTATGTTACAATGTGTTTCCTTCAAGCGAAAGATGATACTTGTTATTTTACTTTTTGTTTTGAATTTACTTCGAGTTCTTAGGCTATCTGAATTAATACATAGACCGGGTTTAATGTAACCGAAGAAAATCCACCTTAACATTATTGGTAGGCTTCTACACCCGTAAATTTTCTATCGATAACAACTCTAAATTAGTAGAGTATTACACATATCTGGATTTTTTATAAACCTATGTATTTTTCATGGATTATATGGATGGAAGTAATTTATATCTGGTGTTAAGTAAAAACAAGTTTATTTATTAATGCCCTTCAAGAAGCATATTATGATTAGTGTATTTAATTGGATAATTTGGTATCGCTTTTATAATAGTATTTGCTGGGTTTGGTTTTTGTTTTAACCGATAAATTTGAACACAAGAAGCTTCATATTTTTTTTAGTTTAAAACGAAAACACGATATTATTTGAACAATTCACATGTAAATATTTTTCTGGGTTACAACTTAGATTGTACTTTGACTAAGAGACCTCTGTCCCTCGGAATATGCCTTGTTATTTATAAGGTAGATTGATAAATCATTATAGCCGTACAAGAGTCGCAATTTACTAAGATAACAATTTATTAAGTTGTGTTTTCTGATTTATCAAGCTAGCTTCTAAATAACAAGGCATATTCCGAAGGGCAAAAACCTCCAATCTAAGTTGTAATACACGAGCAGAAAAATATTTTACACGTGCATTGTTCAAGTAATAACGTGTTTTCATGTTATACTACAAAAATTTGAAGGTTAACTGTGTACGAATTTATCGGTTTGAAAAAAACAAAAAGTAGGAAATTTTATACTATCAGCAACACAGTTTGTAAAAGCGATACCAAATTATCCAATTTAATATACCATACATAATATTATGCTTCTTGATGGTGTACTATCAATTAAGCTTGTTAGAACTTATCGCCAATTATATATTATTTCAAACCATGTACAAATACATAGTTTTAGAAAAATCCAGATATGTATAATGTTCTGATGGCTAAGGCTTAACTGATTTTGTCCTTGTAAAAAAAAAAAAAAATTAAAACCAGACTTTTAGTTGGACCTACTTTGTATTTTAGGAGGAGTTACTTATTTGTTTTAATTATTAGTCGATTGGATTAAATTAGTGTACCTGAAGACGGGGTGGATGGCTAGGCCGTATCTACACTTAAATACCCCTAAAGTCTCCATTGTATATTTGCTATATAGCCTGAGGAGCTTAACAGGCGATCGTACCTTTAAACAACTTAACTCTCAATTGTGCAACGAAACGAAAACAGGTTTATTAAATAAGTAAAACTATTTACATATATATTACTCCTTTACCTGGATCCTAAAGCGTTCTCTGTAGTTAGTCCAGGTAATGGCGGAGTTGAACGGACACACGAGTACGGGTAAAATTAAAACAAATATAAAATAATAGGGTAACGTGAAATAATAAGTAATGGCTTTAGAATAATTAGGTCTTGGTCCGAAGATAGTAGTAAATCAACTAACTGGGCATCGGTGCCCCTGGCATTGTCCCGTATTACATTACCTATAATGGCTTACATGCTAATCGGGGTAAACTGCTAATAATGCATACTTCGTGTCGAGTTTTAACGGGTGGCAAAATGTAACCGTTACAGCTGCTTCTCCCTAAATGAGGTCTGACCTCAGACCTAAGTTATACAAATGAAAATGGGTACTAAGAAAATTAAATAAGATATGTACAAATACCCTAAAAATAAAATGTCTTATAGATTGGTTTAAATTAATTATGATATAAAGGAGGGCCCACTGTAGTCTTATTTTGACCTTTGGTTAATTTCGACGATCATCCATCCCTTATCTTGTCGTTTTTATTGAAAAACTTGAAAGGACATCGCTCGACGAAAACATCCAACCTAGATTTTCGTCTTTTTTGAAAAGACTTGTAGGTCAACCCTCTGTAAAATGGCTAGTGGTTTTCACGAGGTCTTAATAAGCTACTAGTGGTTGTCATATTCTTATTTCACATGAAAAGGTATAATGGGAGAAGCATCGGCTACATTATATTGTTATGGTTTAAAATATTTTGAGTTAAGATGGCTAAGTTACGCATACAAGAAAACTCAAAACAACTATAAAAGAAAAATGCATTGTTTGTTTATCTCACAATATTTATGTGTATTTACTTTAATCCTAATGATAATGATGAAAAACTTTGCTAAAAATAATTTATCATAAAAATAATAATATTACTTCATTTAGCTCATACAAAATAAAACAATAATAATAGTAACATAAAATAGATTTCATAAAATGTTTATAAAAGAAACAGAAAAGAAGACTAACAGAGAAACGCTTAGTAGTCGAAAAAATATCGGACACAGGGTAATTCACGCAACGATAAAAAAACAATAATACCTTTGACCTTTAAAAAAGATGAAATCGCTTATCTTGCGCGTTAGATTAAGTCAGTAAGTCAAGTTATATTTATTTTTTTAAATATTTATACATAATTTGTCGTGAAAACGACAGTTTTAATTATAATAGTAATGAATTATTTATTGATCAGTGTACCATTTGGGTGCCTGCAACTCATATAGTTATTAAAACATGTGCCGTACAACAATAACTAACAATAACGTAAACAATGTTTATCTCACAATATATATGTGTAATTACGTTAATCCTAATGATAATGATGACAGAGTTGCTAAAAATAATTTGTCATATACATTCACTATCTTAAGTGCTGCTAATCTGCGTGCTTAAACAAAAATACTTCATTTAACTTATACAAAATAAAACAATAATAATAGTAAGATAAAATACATTTTATCAAATGTTTATACAAGAAACAAAAATGAAGACTAAAGTTAAAACGTTTCATTAAATTGTCATTAAAAAAAAAAAAAATACGCTGTGTAGAGCGACACTAATTTGATAATTAACCAATATAAATATCGGTGATCAGCCAAAAAAACCATAATGCCAAATAGTTCAAGTAAAAATGGACGCAGTTAATCCGAACTGACCTCAAAATAAATAGCTCAAAGAGCCTAACAGATGTAGTGCACTACTTTTTTTTTCTACGAAAATCGATCCGCTCTAATAGAAACAAACTTGGCTACTCTTTGCTCTAGCATATCGTTATAATCAATTCCTAATTCTAACTTGTCTTGTATAAATGTGGCGGCAATAAACTGATGATAGCGGTAAAAATAGCAGAAGAATGGCGATGTTAAAATATATAATTTTACCTAAATCGCATCGTATAAAGTGTGTAAATGAAATTTGATTTAAATATCTAAAAAAATAATTTGAGCACCGCATTAAATATTTACGTTTGGCCAGCGTATTTATCAGCTTCAAAAAAGCGGCAATCGCTACTAGACACCCGGGCCCTGGGTGCTACAAGCCCATTCGTGAGAGAGATACGCTTTGTGTCCAGTTTAACAAAGGTCTAAAAAAGTAATGTAGAAAAGATTTTCTACACCTAAACCTCTAGTACTCTACATCTACTTAACAAGCGATTAATCCTTGTATTCGAAATTCGAATAAACCACTTTATTTAAATATTACTATCCAATACCCTCGTAAATAAAAACTTAAAATTACTCATACTTGTCCTTTACATTTATTTATATTTTCTAGTCCTTTACCTTCTAATATCAATATTATCGTGCTAATGAATCGACCTATCCTGTAACTACCATATGAAGCAAGAAAATCTATCTACTTTTGTTCATTATATTGCTTCATCTCGTCAAATCGGAGCTGGTACCATGTAATACGACCGCTCCCGACTCACGGAAAAATAGGAGCACCTACATAAAAATAAAATTATTTTTGGGCTTACATATGTTCCTATAATATATTTTTATTCCTAACAATCGAGCAGCGTTTATAACCCATACGTGGATACTTCTATATCTTTAATTTACATACCAACAGAATAAAATTATAGTGTTAAATAACAATAATCTAGTGAAAAAATAACTAAATAATAGCATGTTTGCAAATATAATCGTAATTAATAATATGTTTATGTTAAGCAAAATCTAATTTTTGCAATTGTATAGCTTATTTATATAAAAAAAAAATCCTTATTTTTTGTACCTGTGTCACAAATCGACAATATACACTTATATGATACAAGCATACATATATGTAGGATATAATATATGTATATAAAAAAAAACATATATATTCGAGTAATTTATAACCATTGCATCGGTAAACGGGAAGATTTTGCTGACGCTGTTATTATAATGTCTGGTACATTGGAGTTCATTTAAAATGAACATTGCGATTTATAATTCCGTTAGAAAAATATAGTATTATTGTTCAAACAAGTAAAATGTTTACTTAAATCTTTTAAGTTCCCTGGCCATATTAGCATGGTTAGAATGATAATCATAATTATAAATTGTAATAATTGATCAAAGCAATGAGGAAACGGAGAGGTCACAGGTCTACAAGATTAATTATAAGTAAAAGTGATAAAGATTGAATAAAATCGCTTCAAATAAAACGGTTTTTCCGGCAATTAAAAAAAACTGTAGTGCCGAATTTTTCACCCGCTTAATATGTTATGGATACATATGAGTTCCAACTACTGGCAAATTTTTCAAACCCAAAAGTTTTAAAATTACGGCTAAAAACCCTTCGAAAAAACAAAAAAACTTGTACCCCCCCTAGGGGGGCGTGGAAAATGGGTATATTTTGAATTTGACAAAACTGACGTGCGCGGGCCATAACAAATAAAATATTTCTCTATACATTTCAACTCGATCCGACTCTTTTTCTCGATTCTATAGCCAGTAAAAGTTCAAACTTAAAAACTCGTACGGTTTTTTTTTGTTTTTTCAACTTTCGTCTGTGAAGACCTTAACTTTTTCAACTTTTACCCCCCCAAGTACAAACTAGACAAAAATTTGTGATTTATAGAGTTGCTATTCAAAGGAATTGGTCTAGTATTAAAAAAGTTACAAGTGTATACAACAGCGAAAAAAAAAGCCCACATCAGAGTAAAACCAATACCTTCTCGTCTTTGCATCGAAGCTAAAATCCTTATTTTTTTGTACCTGTGTCTTACAAATCGACAATATACACTTATATGATACAAGCATACATATATGTAGGATATAATATATGTATATAAAAAAAAACATATATATTCGAGTAATTTATAACCATTGCATCGGTAAACGGGAAGATTTTGCTGACGCTGTTATTATAATGTCTGGTACATTGGAGTTCATTTAAAATGAACATTGCGATTTATAATTCCGTTAGAAAAATATAGTATTATTGTTCAAACAAGTAAAATGTTTACTTAAATCTTTTAAGTTCCCTGGCCATATTAGCATGGTTAGAATGATAATCATAATTATAAATTGTAATAATTGATCAGCTAATTTAATTCAAAAGAATGAAGTCCACACGATTTATTAAACATCGCTAAGTTGTTTAATCTAACATTAATTAAATTTAATATTATAAGGTAAATATTTGCTAATTACTGGCTTTATATATTTGTAAGGAGTTAACATCAATTTAACTATACATAGTATTAACAATAAGTAAATGACACAAAAAAAGAATTAAAAGTTAAAATACTCAAATTCTAAAAAAAAAAAAACAAATACAGTTAGTCTATAAAAATTTTGAAATAGACATTTTTTTTCGTTTTAAAATATTATGTAGGATTAGTTTTCGTACCCTGCATTGTTCTTATTTCAGTCACAATGAAGTCAAACCAATACCATTGTGGTTGACCAGCGAGACATTTTTTTCCTCAACTGGCTATACAATATAAATAATTTATTCTACACTGTTTTACTTAGCCACTCCACATTAGAACTTAATTTAGATAATATTATCTATAACATCCAATCCCTATTTAATAACCATTAAGATGAATTTCCTATCAGAAATATAAACGATGAACCTGTCACCCAAATTTGCACAGTCATTTAAAAATGGTAAAAATATAAGGAAAAGATTTAGAAGCAGTAATAAATAGTTAGAATAGATTAGAAAAAAAATACAACTTTACTTATTCGGTAATTATTTATTTTTTTGGTAGACATGACATGTTACAGAAATAATAACAGAATAAGGATGCCAGTGTTTTTCTGATATTAGGTTAGTGTGTGGGTGCAGTTTGATGATGTCCGTGTTGTAAGTAATCCTCGAGTGTTAATGTTAACTTCGTTTATGTACAATACTGGAGATTGTGTACTAAAGTATAATCCTAGCAAATGACACTTTAGTTTTAAAGAGGCATTATCATCTACAACCTGCACAGATTCACCTAAACAATTACAATTTTTTTTTAAATTTGCTAATATTAGCTTACTAGTTAACTACTTTTGTTTATGGTGTAGGATAAAACTATCTGATTTGTCAATACGAAGTCATAAAAAAAATACAATAAGCATGGTGTCGTATTGAACAGCCATGATATTTGTATTACACGAAAGTACGTGTTAGTAGCTATAATTTATTTAGGTAATTGTTAAAATCTAAAATAAGTTGTATCCTTGTCCTATTAAATAATCTCTATACATATATATATATATATATATATATATATATATATATGTTATAACTTGGATCTTTAGGGTTATACATGAATAATAACAAGATGATTTATACTTTGATTATACAAACACATTTATTAATACTAAGTAAGTTAAAAAGGTTTTTACTTTGCATAACGTACAACACACACACATATTTTACTGAGAACAGTGTATATAAAAAAAAAAAAATAAGATAAAATGATATCACACACATACATCTTTAGTGTGGACAACATAAAAATATTTAACAATAAAATATCGTGCTATCATAACACTTCCCTTAAGTAAAAAAAAAAATATATATAAACGTAATAACAAAATATTTACAATGTAATAAAACTAGTACTAAAACAGTTTGTAACATAAAAAATAATAATGTGGTCTGCAACAATATGTGTACATGATACAGTTTGTAGTTATAATAATTAAGCATATCTAAGAGGCATTTGAATCGTTCTTTTGGGCCTGGGAATGTTGAGAGTATCTGTATTTGATATAGGTACATTGGAGGCAGGCGAGTTTGGGATGGTCTCAGATTTTACAATATTTTCTAAATGTAACGGTACGATTTGGTCAACATGTCTTGTCCAAATTAAGTCTTCCTGGAGTGTTTTTACGTTATATCGTCTAGTGCCTATACTTTCTACCACTATTGCTTTTGCCCATTTTTTGCCTAGTGAACTTTAATCCCAAACTAAAACAATTTGATCATCCTCAATTTCAACTGAACGTTTTCCACTCTGTTCAATCTATTGTTTTTGATTGGTTTATACAACGCTGGAGGTATCGGGATATAATAAGTCAAAAATGAAACGTACAGGCCTACCTAAAAGATATTTGCTGGTGTTTTGTTAGTTGGAGTGTGAGGTGTATTTCTATACTGAAATAAGAATTCATTTAACTCAACTGATAGGTCATAGTTAGGTTTGGGGCATTTGATCCTTTTGATAAAGTTTTTTAATATATTTATCGCACTCTCAGCCTAACCATTAGTTTTGGGGTGGTATGGGGCCCCAACAAAATGGATAATATTTCTCCGTTATAAAAACTTTTCAAATGCTTCATTTTTGAAGCATTTGGCGCCATCAGAAGCTAAGGATTTTGGGAGACCAAATCTAGCAAAAATTTCAGTTAGTTTCTTAATAACAGTTTGGGTAGTAAGATAACTAACTTGAAATACCTCAAGCCATTTAGAGGTTGCATCTACAATTACAAAGAAGTGCGATCCGAAAATTGGACCTAAGAAATCAATATGGAGCCTAGTCCATGGTTTCTGTGGCCAAGGGTATGGACTCAAAGAAGACTTGGGTGGATTTGGGCGGTTCAAGAGACAAGCTTCACAGTTTTTTGTGATATTTTCAATTTCGGAATCCATGAGAGGCCACCATAAATAAGATCTAGCCAAGTTTTTCATTTTAGTAGTTCCTTGATGGGAGCTGTGTAATTGTTCAATCATATTTGCCCTGTACTTGTACGGTATTATAACCCTATAACCCCATAAAAGATCGTTTTGCTCGACCGAAAGCTCGTTTTTTCTATTAAAATATAGAATGATATTTTTTTCTATTATTGTATATATTATTCATTTAACATATATATATATATATATATTAATAGCGTTCCAAAACCATACAGCTCCATAGTAATTTTTTTTCCTAATATACGACGTCTGATTATATTTTTTAAAGACCAAACAACCAATTCTCTTCTCTTGTTAGCAAGGTTTTTCAATGTTTCCCGAACTATGACAATAACTATTAAAATACCGTGTTGAGGAGACATAATTAAGATAAATAATATATTGTTCGCTAATAATTGTGATACAACTAACTTTTTGAACAACCACATATTATTGTTGAACCTCAACAAATGTACTCTTTCTATACTTCAAATCCCAAAGAATTTATTACACATTAACATAGTAGTCTCATTTTCTGTCCCTCTTTCCTCAACAAAAATTGAATTTATTACAATTGTTTTTTGACATAACATTTTTTTTTTTTTGCTTAGTATAGGCCATTAAGGCCCTTTGCCGCAACTTCCACCATTCTCTATCCTTTGCCGTCTCTTCCGGATTCTCTACTCCTAACAACCTTAATTCTTGATGTACATGGTCACTCTATCGTTGTCTCGGTCGTCCAAGGGGTCTCTTTTTGTTTGGTTTCCATGAGGTTATTTTATTTAATATTTTTCCTTCAGCACGCCAGACATGTCCTGCCCATCCGATTCTTTTGCTTTTCATTACTGCTACCATGTCCGGTTGGTTGTATAGTTCATGTAAGTCATCATTAGTTCTTTGCTCATACTCATTGGGTTCCTCATTCTTTTTGGGGCCAAATATTTATCTTAGTATTTTCCTTTCAAATATTGCTAGCTTTTTTTCCTCCGTTTTTGTTGACGGCCATACCTCACATGCGTACAAAGCAATAGACCTGACAAGTACTTAATACATTGTTATTTTCGACTTTTTTGAGAGGATTCTAGATTTAAAGAGTGGTCTTAGCATTCCAAAACATCTATTAGCTGCAGTTATTCTTCTTTGTACTTCATTGTGTCCACCATTGATTGTGTCCAAACCTACTCCAAGGTATTTAAAAGTTTCTACTTTTTCAAATCTCATTTGTCCTACTAGTAATTCTGTTTGGTTATGAATTCTACGTGATAATATCATGTATTTTGTTTTAATTTCATTGATTATTAATCCCATATCCTTAAAATGTGTTAATAATATCATCTGCGTATGCTACTATAGTTACTTCTGTATTTTCCTGGATTTTAACACCTGTGTTGAATTCTAGGACAGCTCTTACTACATATTCTAGTGCTATATTAAATAGCATAGGAGATAGTGCATCACCTTGTCTTAAATCATTTTCTACATTGAATTCTTCTGACATTTGCTGATTGTATCTAATCCTACATTTCGAATTTGTAGTGTAGGTTTGTATTAATTTTACCATTTTCTCCGGGATTCCAAATTTCATCATTACAGCCCACAAGGATTTTTTTTTAACGATGAACAATACAACAAATAACAAGGATGGTAAAAACCTATTTTTTATATAGTATTTATAAATAGCTTTAAAATGTGTATACAAGTATCAAACAATCAGTAAATTATAAATGCATTTTAGAAAATCAACAAAGAAAGTAGATGTTTCCTACATTTAAGCATTAAAATATTATTTTTTTATATTAAATATAGGCATTTATTTTTTTGACCGCACCTACGCTTTTAATAATATAGAAATCATTATTTGCAAATTTCTGTAATCCAATTAAAATTTTTTTTGTGGTTTTATAATCAATTTTTTTTCATTTGGAAAAAACTGACTAATATTTTTCTTAATAATTAAGTCAAAGTAAAAAAATATTTGTTTTTTATTTTGAAATTTTATTTTTAACGATAAAAAAAAAATTAAAATTAAATTGTACACGTATATGAATTTAGTTCCCTACAAAGTTTTTTTTTATCTTTGTACTGTTCAAACTTTTTGCATGATTGAAAGTCTAAATTATTTTGATGAATGTTTCTTCTTTGACTTGGTACGGACAAAAATTTTTTTTAAAATTCTATTAATCTTGGTTGTGTATGTATAAGAGATCTACTTTTGTGAGATATTATGAAAACGATCTTAAAAACTATCATTTTTCAATACACATCCTTAAGTACACTTCAAGCAAAATAACGAACAAAACCAAAAAGAACTATAGAATTCTTTCCAAAATATGAATTTTGTAAAATGATGATTAAGAATGGATAAAAAAATAACTTGAAATAAAAAATCATTGTTACTGTTTTTTAACACTAAATAATTAATCATTTAAGAGTTTAATAGAAATACTTACTTAAATTGTAGAGTTGGTAAGAGGTTGTTGGACAACAATCGGCTTGTTCAGCTTTTGAAACTAAATGCACTGATTGCGACTTATGATTGCGTTTATACTTTGACCAGAAAAAAAGAGTTCTAATAGGCTTTTGTAGTGTAACTATGATAATTTATTTATACAACAGATTCAATTTTTTTTTAGCGATTTATCATGTAAGCGGAGTTTAGATTATTTTATTCTTAACACTACTCCTAAGTAACTATGATTTTACAAAAACTGTTTCAACGGTTACAATTACTAAAATTCGAATAACGTAAATTATATAATGATGTTTTATAATTAATTAGAATTTACTAATCATTTCCTGCAATAAATTATAATAAAGTGCCTTATGTTATGTCGGAAATTGTTCAGACTTAAACGCCAAAACAGTTCACGAAATTGACATAATTTTTGATTATAATGTACATTGGTGCATTTTTAGATAAAACGTGTGCACAATAAGTAAAGAGATGAACAAAAAATATTATGTACTTACAAAAAATTGTATTATTTGGAATATGTTATTGACAAAATCAGCCGACGGTTCATTTTCCGTCAGCTTAAGTTTATGAAAATGTTTTACAATTTCTGATTTTTTAACGTATATAGAGATAATAATAAGATAAATTACAGTATATTATGTAATGAACAGAATACAGATGCCAGTGTTTAACTAACGCCTAGCAACCCAACTCATCTCAAAATTAGCTCGGGGTGTGATTGGAACTTTTTGACGTTCAAGTAGTAACAGTCTCTCAAGTGATTCCGCATCATCGGTCCTGTACATCTTTATGGCTTCATTTTTATCCGTTAAGATACAAGTACTGGTAGTTGTGTTAATTTGAATTTCTTTTATGTATGATTGTGAATCTTGTGAGCTCAAGTATAATCCTAGCAAACGACACTTCGGTAATAAAGAGGCATTATTCTCTACAGCTTGCACAGATCCTGATCAAAAATTAAAACATTTTTTTTTAAATTTACTAATATTCGCTTATTTGTTAATACGATGTGATAAAAAAATAATACAATAATTTTTATAATATATAGAGTAGCGGTTCTTTACCCACGGTCGGAAACCGTGACAACTTATACATGTCTGGTCAATTGTTCACATATCTTATCAGTAGAATACACTTTGGACAAATTTTTTTCCAACCTAACATTCCCATATTATATTATATTAGCATGCCCAAAAAAGTGCGTATATTATATAATATATGTATGCATTTTTCATAAATCTATAGTATTTTAAACTGATTAAATTATTATCTTGTATTATTACTCTTATGTCTTTATAGAAGTACAACAAAATGATAATGATAATGTGATAATATTATCGTTGTAATATAATCATACTTTATAATGCAAATAGGGGTTTAGATAATGTACAGTCTACTGATAAGACATTTGAACGAATGACGGTGATACTAGGTGACGTTTGTTTCCGAGCAAGTAGATAAAGAATCGATTATTCACATAATATAAAAAAAAGTTTTTCAGCCGAGTCTGCAACCACGAAAGAGCATTTTCATGTCTCGTTGAAGTACCGAATAAATTTAGATAAGTTGTGAAATTATAATTAAAAAAAAAAAAATTACATGGAGCTTCCAGTTACAGCTAAGCCAAGGAGATTAAAAAATTATGTACATTTAAGTTTCTGGCTAAAATTGTAATGTTTATTATCTGGCTAAAAGTAAATTAACATAGAGAATTAAACTATTTCGAATTTATTAACTAGTTCTAATTTGAACGTTGAACGTACAGCATATCTCAAATCTCTTATCTTCTATATCTTACCCCTATCCCCTACCCACTATCTTCTGTCCCAATCACTAACCCCCATTCCCACCCCTATGTCCTGTCCCCAACCCAAACCCTATCCCACCTTTACCCCTTATCTCCTACCCCTATTTACATCTCCAACCCATCTCCGTGTGGTAACGCTCTTTTGGTAATGCTTTTTTCGTTACGCTTTTTTTCGGTTATTTGCCAAAGCTAATTCAACCCCTTTCCCATTCCCACCTCATCATCAACTCCATTTCTTTTTTGGTAACCCTTTTTTCGGTTATGTGCCAGAGCTAAGACATGAAAATGTCAAAAAGTGGAGCGAACGTTATTTATGTCTGATTATCAAAAACAGTATCACCGATAGGGGTCAATATAATTATTAATAGCAGATAAACCAACAAATATTGATTTTAAATTCAAATCTTTATAAAGTCATAGCAAACGAACAGATAGTTGAAAATTATAAACTTAAACGCTAAAATTGTTTTAAAAATGTTGTCTACAGATTTATAAAATTAAAAACATACGTTTTCATTTAAAAAACCAAATGCTATATGCTTGTTTAACATACAAGGGTTGAAGATAAGAATATTCTAAAAATTGGAAAATTTAGTAAAATATGTACCTAAAAGTTTAGAAAAAAAAAATTCTCAAAATATTCATATTTTCCGAGAAAAGGAGTGTCCTACGTTAGTTGGATCACTCTGTATATATTTATATATAAATTATAGAGCCGCAAGGGCACTCTCCTAGGGTGAAGGGTTTAACGACCCCACGTACCCTAGTTGCGTTGGGCCCCCCATTAATGGAGTTTTAGAGCGGGGCTAATCTCCCTACCCTTTAAAAAAAAATCTTTAATTTTAGAAAAACAAAAGTTGCTTCGGAACGTGGAGCTTACGGATTTATGTATTGGAACGTGGACATGCTATCAATGTATAGGACTGCAACTTTGACGACAATCATATCGTGTCTTAATTGAAACAAATTGGATATAACGGTAGTTCCAGATTAAGTTGGGACAGATCTGGTAGTATAGGTCACAAGGAAATACAATTTTTTACAGCGGCGGAGAAAAACATGAAAGGGAAGTAGGCTTTGTTATAAAAGGCCAAAGTTTTACCAAGTGTTGTCAAGTTTTAACCAATTAGTAATAGAATATGGTATGTGGAGTTTAAATGCAGATGGTTTGGCATGGGAAAAAAAAGAATACAACTCATCAAAAATAGTAAAAAGAATAACGTGCGAATATTTGTTGAAAAAGCAGATGAAGTTAAATAAGGATTTAAACGTAAATCATCAATGATTAGATGAAAAAATGGAACGTTATTAACCGAAAACGGAAAAATAGCAGACGAGTTAAAAAAATATTTAATGCCCTGTTAAACCAACATAGTGAAAATACTATTATAGAAGAATGCGACTCAGTAGACCAAAACATAGAACCATCAAGAACAGAGGTAGAAGTTGGTTTGAAAATGCTCAAAAACGGAAAGGCGGCTGGAGAGGATGAAATTATTTTTTAATGCCTCAAAAAAGGAGGACAACAATTAACTAATCAGATACACAATTTGATTATTAAAGTATCGGAACATGATTAAATACCATACCCATGGCTTATATCTGTTTTATGTCCAGTTTATAAAAAAGTAGACCCTATGGATTGTACAAATTATAGGGGAATCTCGATCTTGTCCTGTCTTAAATTCTACTCAGGCAAGTAGTTGTTGAAGCAATGGGCCCAAATGGCCTATAAAACGCATCGAAGAAGAAGAATACTTATATATATATGTATAAAAATATTTGACGGTATTCAAAAACCATACAACTTAATATAACAATATTTACCTAGTAAACGACGTCGAATTATACTTTGTAAAGTTTTAAAAACGATTTTTCTTCTCCTATTTGTAAAGGAAATCAGTTCATCGGTATCTATGAAAATGATTATTAAATGACCCGTGTTGCGAATAAATCATAAAAATAAACAATATTTTAGTCGCTATTTATACATAATTGTTGCATTGCATTTGAAAGAATTGTGGTATAAATAACTTTTTGTACAACCACTTATAAGCGTCGATACTCAACAAATCTATTCTTTGTATACTTGGAATTCAAAGAATGTAATTTACATCAATAGTGTAGCCAACTTTAGGTTGATGAGGTGAAATAATATTCATTTTTCTATTTAATTTACAATCATATCGTTCAAAATATCACCTTAAATTGTTACTAAGTCTCACTCTCCCTCCCTCTTTCCTCGAAAAAATTCGAATTTTTTAAAATTGTTATAATATGATATACAAAATAAATAAATCAAATCACATATGAAGCAATTATCAACTCTAAATAGAGGCTGTTTACTATCAAAAAAATCGTAATTACGTCTTCCATATGCTTCTAATGTAATTTCTGTAACAAATACATTTAAATATTATTAAGCAGTTAATAAATCCATATACATATCATTCACTCTATAACTGAAACTAAGAAGACCAGTTTTAATAAATGCAAAATATTATTTTATATTCTATAATGATAAAAATAAATTGTTTTAATTCTTATTCAAATGTTTTTTAATAGCTTAAATATTAAACATAATATGTAGCAATTTGACTTTAAGTTATAAACCGTAACTACAAAAATATGTAACTATTTTTTTTAAATTTTATATTTACCTGTTATTTCTTTTATGTCATCTAGCATTATTTCGAGGAAACGATTGGCTCCTAAAACAAAAGAAACTTTAATATACATTCGTATTTTTTATGATTGAAACCGATATGTCATATTAGTATTTTTCAATTGGTACATATGACTATTCTCAAAGTATTTCTTAATTAATTAATATTAAATATAAAATGGGGGTTTTACTTTGTATAGTTATTAGAGCTGCTTCTTCTAAAATTTAAACAAAAATCTTGTGTGAATAAAGAATAAAAAAACTGTTGTGTAGAAACGCTTCCATAAAGTGCAAAAAACATTTATTACCCTCTGAATTTTCGATAAGTGCCCTTTTCTCTGAAATTGACAACACATAAATCAATTATATTACGTTTAATTTGCTATTCTATTATAAACATTAAGACGAATTTCAAGGTAGAAAAATCATGTGTATTAGTAACTTGGATAAAATATACTCTACTGTATATTCAATACGATAAAATTCTCTTTCGAATATTCAATTGGAATGAAATATTAGACATTTTTTTATAAAATTCAACAAAAATTGTTACCCGGTACAGCGATCAAAAAATTAATTTTGCCTGAAATTAACATTATATAGATTAATGATATTGCATTGGATTTGGTATAGTAAATTATTACATTTTATAATTATAAATGAAAAGACGAGGTCAAATTAGAAACAAATTATATTATATAGACTAGGGAGTCCTTATAAAATGTAATGACTGAATTGATGCAGTTTTTGGGATGAGAATAAAATATATTTATCTGACGAGGTTGCTAGATCTAACATCAGTATTTTTTCATAAAGCCTTTATTTAGATTTCGGTGAAAAATATAATAATTATGACACTTATCAATTGCATAAAGATAAACTTGACATGCATTTTTTTATATTATTTTCAAATATTTTTTTCTACTCTTGTCTTTTTTTTTTTAATAATATACTTATGATTACGGAAATCTTGGTAGTTAAGATCATCATTGATATCATCAACCATTGCCTCAATTAGATACTCCAATGCATCTAGAATAAACAAATGAAGATTTTTGCTATACTAAAATATTAAAATTAAAATAAACTAAGTACCATAAAAATGTTTAGAATAATTTTAAACCCGACTATTTCTCCGTCGATTAGATTATTAGAAATCGCTAATTTATATATTATATTGCTATGTACACTGTTCTACATATCCGGTCCACTTTTCTTAACTATTGATAAAAACTATAGTTTTAAATTTACTGATAACTTGACTATTACAAATAACAAGGTACATATAACAAATCGTCTATATATATTAGTGTATTATTTTTAATATAATATCTTACTTGCATCAGATCTTTCTTCTAAAGTTAAATCATTTTTTTCAGAAGCAATCTCCATGAAATGAGCTATGGTACGTAAATTAAAAAATATGTTTAAAAAACAGTGGATTTCAAAAACTTAAAAACATTTATTTATAAAATGAAATTATTACTGACTTGTAATGTAAACAAAATCCATAAACGTCGCTGTAAAAAAGTGAAATATTAAATTTCAAATTTTAACTACCTTAAGTTGATAAACGTGAAAATAAAATAATTACTATAATCAGTTGCCAAAATATCCACGAAGAAAAAAGATATTAATACACAGAAGACGTACATTTTTTTCTACGAAAAACAAATAACAAATAAAAAACATTTTGTATTAAATACTGTTTGTTCTGGTTTAAAGGTGTGAAGGTTATGGCTTTACGAGACAGTTTTAGGATGATAAATAAATAAATAAATAAATATATATATATACAAGCTGCCCGTGTGCCCTGCTTCGTACGGGTTAAGAAATACATTTGAAACATTGTACTCACAAATTATACAAATTATTAGTTATTATTATGATTATATTTTATTATCAAACTCCAATTCCATCACCATCTCTATCCCTATCCCCATCCCTATGGAAAATATGGTGCACGAGTTAATGCCCGATTGGTTTGTTGTCACTTTCAAATTTACTGTTTCGTTTTCATCAACAATAGTGTCGATTAATTTAACAGACAACAGATCACCTGGCAACAACTGTTGTAGCTGAAAGTTAATTTCGTCAACATAAACATTTTTTTGCTGTCAAAGTAGTACGTTTACCGAGACAATTATGATCCAAGTAATTATTCAGTATATCCGGGAAGACACTCTCAATTAATTACATTCTGTGCTGTTCACGCACCACTCTTGTTCTTAATCTTTGTTGTCGCAGACGTTCATCACGCTGTTCTCGAGATTCTTGTACAGGACTCTGTGCTGTCCTGATTCTTTGGGCCGTGTTTAAAAATGTTACAGTCAAGGTGGTAATCTATCGAAGACTAAAATGGTAACTATAAAATGTGATATGTAAAACCATCTCTTTTTGGCCAGAAACTATGAATAAATATGATCAGCTGTCAACCGTCCATATGTCAGCTGATTAGCTGTCAGCTGTGATATTTGTTCAAATTGCGCCATCTATTGGAATAAACTTTCACTAAAATCTTAATCTCTCAAGTTGGAACAAATTGCACACGTTATAAATTTTTTACCAGACCCATAATATTTCCTAGATCGTTAAACTGATTTTTTCGTAAGGTAATAATCTAACTTTAACGATACTTTATTTGGACAAAATTATAGCTATTTCACTGATAGACAAAAATAAAAACGATTCTGTTAACTATTTAAATTGTAATTTAACAATTAAGAAAAAAACGAAAAACGAGGATGATGAAAATATTTTTTTTTATATATATAATCCCGAAAAAAAAATCATCCTCTAGAAAGTTCTGAATTTAAAACGTATATCTAAGAGGTATTACAAACTTAAATTAATTTTAATCGTGTTTTGATTAATAAACACTAATAGTTCTACTAAGAGCTTTACGTTTAGTGAAAAATCCGGAGTTTCATCGATGAACAAAACACATTCAGACGCGGTATCATTTCATTCGAGAGAAGAACGAGGAAGGTCAATTTCAACTTCAGTATATTGACATGCAGAATCAGGTTACAGACATCCTAACTAAAATTTTGCCAAAACAACGATTTGAGATGTTACGGTCAGCAATAAGAGTTAGTCAGTTGAAAGAGAAAGTCGACCTATAGAAACTATTTACTGAGGGAGGGTGTTGCAATATTCAATAAATAATTTATATAATATTCATCTTAGTATGTAATTGCTCATTAATATTGTTTAGATAAGCATCTATTCATAATAAGAAATATATTTTGGCGTAATTTATATAATAGCCAATAAGATGTTATTAAAGTAATTCGCGTGTAAATTGACGTCAATAGTAGTATTGCATTGAATACAATTTTTGTTCTAGAATATTCTTTTGGTTTTATATAAAAGTGAGGTCCGGGGATATCTTATTTACTCATTTTTTTTATAACGTTTGTGTAAGCCAACTGTGTATAACAAGTCTTTATTTATTACTTTACAACTTGTGTTAATTTTTAAACCATCCAAATCCACTCTAACACTCAAATTCCAACAATTGTTAGCAACTTTATAATGATTTCTATCTTTTGAACGATAATTTATATTCTGCAAAGGTATTAAAATCGGAAACTGAATATATACATACATAAAACTGGAATGCCATTATTTAAGACCTTAATATAGTCATGGTAGCCTTAAATACCGGTCTAGTGATTTGAACAAGATTTAATAAAGCAATATCATTTTTAAAATTTGCATATTTTGAATAAAGAAGTAACGAAAATCATTTTCGTCGCTTTTTTTTTTTGCATGAAGTAACTTGAGGCGGAAATCCATCTATGTCCAATACACTTGTTATGGCATTTATTTTTATTTTTGTAGTTTTGTTCAGTTGAATCATTATCGTTTAAAAGTCAACACTAGCTATAAAAAAAAAATGTTCTGTAACTTCTATTACTGTGATCTCCACTCTAGCCCTAGGTTTGATACCAAATTAATCATTAAATTTCTATTTAATAGTTGGTACAGAAATAGAGAATTTTATTAATAATATATTAAGAAATATGCATTAAAAATAATGTATTATAATATTATGTAATATGACAATTGATTCGGTATCAATAATTAAATTTTCATAATATAAAATATTGGCTATACTGTAACGGACTAAGCTCTCCAAGCACATGCGTGATTGACCTTCTGAAGTGTTTGAGCTCGTGAGATGTATTATTTCTAGATAATCTAACCAAAAAGGCCTTTTTTTTATGAATTTAGAGGAACTAACTGTTTAATTAACCGACTCGATATTATATGTCAGTGGATACAAACGTATAAGGCAAGTAAGCCTACCTTTTATAAAAATAACATAATTATTATTATATAGAATGTCTGTAACAGAGTCCGCCGCCCACAATCGATTATTAAGTAATGGCTGTCAGTCTCTTACAACTTACATAAATAGTGTTCATTAAATTAAAAAACAATGTTTTGCAATATTAGTTATAGGTATTAGGTGTATAGTTCATCAGATAATAATTAATTAACTGATAAGAAAAATATGAGTCGCCTAAAATACGGATCGAATAAAATATTTTTAGACGATTTATTTTGTTCCAAAAATTGTTTTCAGCTACAATACTGTATTGTTAATTTATAGTTCAGTAGAAATACAGTACTGTTAGTTTGTGTTTCTGATCATTTATATTTCGGCGAAAATATTTTTTGTTAAAAACACGGTTTTGCCGATTTATTTTTGGTTTTTTTACGTGCTCCCCAAATTTCTATAATTCGGGTTTAATTTTGTATTTTTGTTAATTGTTATTTTATAATTATTTTTATTTTCTTTTGATGTAAAATAAACTAGTCTACAGTGTAGAAAATATCATTTTTCAAAAAGAAAATTAATATTTACCTTAAATATTAAACTAGTTTTTGCATGTTTTTAATTTTTTAATTTCTATTTGGCGATTAGAGAAAATAATTAAAAATAAAAAAACTGTACTTAAAATACTTACTTAAATTGTGGAGTTGGTAAAAGGTTCTAGGACAACAATCGACTTTGTCAGCTTTTAAAACTAAATGTTCTACTTGCGAATTATCGATGGGCTTATACTTCAACCAGAAAATCAGAATCCTAATAGATTTTTGCAGTGTAACTGTGTTCGTTTATTTACACAAATGCTTAATTTGCTTAGACTCGATGCGGAGCTGAGAAGTTATTGTAGTTACTTAATATTATGTGTTTTTTGTTTTGCCTGTACTCGCGGTATCATAACAAAAATCGAGAAACACACCAAAAACAATAACATATTTTTTAACAGAAATCTACAACACTTTATACCTTATTTAAAATAGTCTTTATAATTCTAAAATTTTGTGGAATAATCTTTAAACATAATGCTGCCCATAAATATTGATAAACTAAAAAAAAGATCATAAACTCGTCCCTCTCAAAGGCAAATAAGGGATAGCACTTTTAGGGATTTAGGTTTGAAAATTAGAATTAGATCGGACTAAACTGGTTTAAATGTACTATCTACAGATTCGCATAGAAGCGTTTAATTAAAAGTGATTTTATCAGATATCGTAACACAGTTTAACATTAGTTTGAAAACTAGGTGATCAATTACATAAAATATAGTATATACTCCCAACAAACTGTATTTTCTACTAATAATTTTTATTTTATCGCTTTTAGATATAATAATTCCTATATACCTGTGCCTCCGTCCCCACTATGCCCCAATCCCACTGTACTGGGGTTATTATTGTTATTTTTTCAACAATATCATAAAATTACATCACATAGAATTTAAATTCATTTAGGTTGAAATTAGAGTTTAAATATTTGTATACAAAACAATGTAAAGAGGTGAATGTTTTTGAGGTCATAACGTTGCTTTTTCTCTAAAATATCGTCAAACATAAAAGTTACAGCTTTTCAACACAGCTGTAAACTAACTTTTTTAAGGGTTGTGTATTCATTTATGGTTTACTTTCCAAATAATAATGAATTATTATGCTATAATTGTTAATTTTCGTGGCCATTTCAACACCCAAATTAATTGTATGAATTTAAAAAATAATATTATACAACAATTGATAAAATTATCTAATTTTCACTTGTACTATATAAAAAGTATAGCGACCCCATGCTCTCAGATGGCACTTTCAAATATTTTTGTAAGTCTAGGACCTAGATAAAAATTATATTTAGAGAAGAATTGTGAAAGCGATTGTCTGAATGGTAATTTTCTAAATACAGTGTTATAAATTCAAGCGGCAAGGTCATGAGGACATATCATTTGGTTTTACACTGGTTTACCTGAACATCTAGTTGCACCGCTGCAAACAAGTAAGATGTGATCATGGTTTCTCAAAGCTGAGATATGTTAAACCATACTAAGGAGCACCTCGTCATTTATTAGACAGTCGTAGGGTCTTGTATATCGAGAATGGGTTTTTAATCGGTGTAGACTCGGATGAACAAATCGATAAGGTGGCTAATAAAAGTAAAATGGTATCAATATTGTTATTTTTTTTTTATAAACTAGTTGATTTGTATTATTAAAAATGTTAACGTTTCTCATATTTCTTTTTAAATTTTAATGTTAAGGGCTGTAATATAACGGAGCGAAGCGAGCAAATTTTAGGTGTCCCCTTTAAAATATTTTCCAAAAAAACTACCTATCAGCCCCTTAAATTGGAAAGGGGGGGAGCTCTAGGAAACTTCAGAACATTTAAAATCTCTTAAAACTCCCTGAGAATTTTGTCAAATTTAAAAATGTTACCCAGGGCTATGCCCTTATGATGTTTATCATAAGTATAAGAAAATTGAATTCAACATATTTTTTTTTGCTAAAAATTAAATTTAGGTCGAATAGTATTCACTGTTCATTTTGGTTCTGTGTTAAGTTAGCCGTTGTTTTTGTGTTCAAGACTCAGCTATACCGTACAGTGTACACAATCGCCCAATGTTTTCACTAGCTATGCTAAACAAAATAATCCAATAACATAATACGATGTAGGGATCGGTTGCGATCAACAGTATACATAAAAAACAATTTTTTTTGTCTGTACTAACGATATCACTCAAGGCACTGAACTGATTTTTTCGTGTAGCAATTTTATAAAACAGAAATCGTTTAAACAGAAAACATTATTAAAAAACACCCCCTTCCCTTCAAAAACCGAGAAACACATAAAAAAAATTTACATATTTTTCAATATAAAATTACAATGCCTAATACCTTTTTAAAAATAGTCTTTTTAGTTCCAAAAGTTCTGTGGAATATTCTTTAAACGTAATGCTACTAATAAACATTGATAAACCAAAAAAATATCATAAAATCGATCTTCTAGAAAGTAAAAAGGGATAGCAGTTTTAGGGATTTAAGTCTAAAAAATAGAATCAGGTTTTCTTAAACTGATTTGAACCTACAATCGGCAAATTTGCATAGAAGCGTTTAATGAAGAGTAATTTTCACACTTAGCATGAACGTAGAACATTTATGTATATTTAAGGGAGGACAGCTAAAGAAATATCTTTCCCCAGAATTTTCTTTAGCCGCCCTCCCTTGAAAGGTCTACGTTCATGTTGTGTATGTGAAAATAAATAGTTATCCGAAACTGGTTATCGACCAGTCAACATTTTTAGTACATTATTCTCAATTAAAATCCCTATGTAATTATGAGTAGTACACGATAAGTGGATCACCCTGTATATTATATATAGCTGAAAATAATAGTTCATATGCAAGACATTTACCATGGTCTATATTTTATTTTTCTTCTAGTTTTCGATTATTTCGATATTTTATTTAAACACAATTAGTAGCCAGAGCAGTATGTTGAGAGTAGATAATACATTTTATGCAATTGTACACATTGTTTTCAACATTATGTTATATTGTGGTACGATGTCTGACTGATCAGCTAAATCTATATGTATAATAAAGCCAGTACAGTGGAATTGTGGCATAGTGGGGACGGGGAGGTTACAGTGATAAAATTACTTTCAAATAAACAATTCGATTCGAACCTGTGGTCAGTAGGTTCAAACCAAGCATAGTATAAACCAGCACACTAAGAAAGTTGTATAAGTAAATGGTAGTAGTAAGTTAATTTCGGGCAGGGGAAAGGCACAAGACATATTCATGTTCCAATATGTTTCCTTCAAGCGAAAGATGGTACTGATTTTTTTACTTTTCTTTTAGAATTTACTTCGAGTTCTGAAATTAATATACCAAATTTGCGGTTGGTAGTAGTGTTGTTTCAGACAATAACAATTATCAATGTAAGTGGAGATAGTCTATATTAATATTAACCATACTAAAAACAAATTATTAAAAAATTTAAATAAGTTTCTTAGATACTTAAATCATTATATGGTAAATAAACAAATATTAATATACACATATATTAGTTGTAATTATACAAGTAACAAGTAGTGGTAAGTATGTTGAGAGCAGGGAAAGGGCACAAGAGATATTTATGTTACTATGTGTTTCCTTCAAGCGAAAGATGATACTTGTTATTTTACTTTTCGTTTTGAATTTACTTCGAGTTCTTAGGCTATCAAAATTAATACATAGACCGGGTTTAATGTAACCGAAGAAAATCCACCTTGACATTATTGGTATGCCTCTACACCTGTGTTTTTTCTATCGAAAACAACTCTAAATTAGTAGAATATTACAAATATCTGAATTTTTTATAAACCTATGTATTTTTACATGGATTATATGGATTGAAGTAATTTATTTTTGGTATTAGGTAAAAACAATTTTATTTTTATTAATGCCCTTCAAGAAAAATATTATGATTAGTGTATCAAATTGGATAATTTGGTATCGCTTTTATAAATTGTGTAACTGTTAGTATAATAGTATTTGCTGCGTTTTGTTTATTTTTTCAAACCGATAAATTTGTACCCAGAAAGCTTCATATTTCTTTTAGTATAAAACGAAAACACGATATTATTTAAACAATTCATGTAAACATTTAAACATACATGTAAATATTTTTCTGGGTTACAAATTAGATTGTACTTTGACTAAAAGACCACTGTCCCTCGGAATATGCCTTGTTATTTATAAGGTAGATTGATAAATCATTATAGCCATACAAGAGCCGCAATTTACTTAGATAACAATTTATTAAGTTGTGTTTTCTGATTTATCAAGCTAGCTTCTAAATAACAAGGCATATTCCGAAGGCAAAAAACCTCTCAATCTAAGTTGTAATACACGAGCAAAAAAATATTTTACACGTGCATTGTTCAAATAATACGTGTTTTCATGTTAAACTACAAAAATATGAAGGTTAACTGTGTACGAATTTATCGGTTTGAAAAAAACAAAAAGTAGGAAATATTATACTATCAGCAACACAGTTTGTAAAAGCGATACCAAATTATCCAATTTAATATATTACACAAAATATTATGCTTCTTGATGGTGTACTATCAATTAAGCTTGTTAGAACTTAACACCAATAATATATTATTTCAAACCATGTACAAATACATAGTTTTAGAAAAATCCAGATATGTAGGATGTTCTGATGGCTAAGGCTTAACTGATTTTGTTCTGTAAAAAAAAAAAATTAAAACATGATAAAGTTAATTTATGCTTTTATAAACAGAAACAAACTGCTTAAAACTTTCCAAAAGGCCTAACTCATAACTTCAACATGTTTTTATCAGTTTTTTTTATCTTTGACATCTGGAGTTAACTTACAAACAAGAATATTCCCTTCCCCCCAATCTATAAAATATAAAAATTTAAAAGGCTTAAACTCATCCCGATTTTGGAGAATTTATATCATTACAATAAGATTTAAAACTAAAAATAAAAATGTACTTCAAACCATGTATCAAAATGTATTGAAAAATGTCTATCTGTTATCAAAATAATTGTCATTTTACGCATTCAAGAGTACCTACGCTTAATTTAGAGTTGTTTTCGATAGAATTTACACTGGTGTAAATTAATATGGACTAACTCCACTTAAACTGATAATTGTTATTGTCTGCAACACTACTACCAACCGCAAGTTTGGTATATTAAATTATTGTAGTCAATTAGTCTAAACCAATTCAATCAATACATTGTCGAATGTTGAGTCGTATTCAATTTTCAGTAAATTTATAGCAGATTTATTGTAAGGTAAAATATATAAGATCATCAACTTTCAATAGTTTAGTTAGTTGCTTTAAATACGTCATTCATTAGTTATAATTATTTTAGCTTCGATGCAAAGCGAGAAGGTATTGGTTTTACTCTGATGTGGGCTTTTTTTTTCGCTGTATACACTGTAACTTTTGTAATACTAGACCAATTCCTTCGAAAAGCAACTCTATAAATCACAAATTTTATCTTGTTTGTACTTTGGGGGGGGGGGGGGTAAAAGTAGAAAAAGTTTAAGTCTTCACAGACGAATATTGAAAAAACAAAAAAAAAGCCGTACGAGTTTTTAAGTTAGAACTTTTATTGGCTATAATTTCGAGAAAAAGAGTCGGATCGAGTTGAAACGTATAAGAAATAATTATTTGGTATGCTCGCACACGTCAAATTTGTGTCAAATTTAAACTATACCCATTTCCCACTCCCCTAGGGGGGGTACAAGTTTTTTTGTTTTTCGGGGTTTTTAGCCGTAATTTTAAAACTTTTGGGTTGAAAATTTGCCAGTAGTTAGAACTCATATCCATAACATATTAAACGGGTGAAAAATTCGGCACAACAGTTTTTTTTTAATTGCCGGGAAACTGTGTTTTCGCAGATTGCGTATATTTTAACAAAAACACCTAAAATCTTTAAAAAAAAATTGATCAAATCATTAAAAAAATTTTATGTATATCTATGCAGAATGATACTATTAGGTTTTGTGCTCAAGTACCACTTTTGACTTTAAGTTTACACAATTTCAATTTTTTTTTTTTTTTTTTAGCTAAAAACCCGGTGTACCAGATGGGAGAAACGAACAGACACTAACAACTACCGGTTGGTAACGTCTATCCGTGTTAGATTAGGTTAGTGCCCAATGATCGGTATCATAATATTGTGTTTATTACATGATATCACAGACGACTAAATCGTGTAACTGATTATAGTAGACACTCGATTTACTGGGAAAAAAACCTATCCTTGTACTTATTAAGACACTTAATGATTCTGATACGACAAAACCACTGTCGTTATCTCGTTTTTTTATAGCCTGCGTTATATAACCTTACTGAAGGTCAACTATGAATATATAAGGTCCAACTACCTGCAAATTATGAAGAGGACTGTTGTTTTTTGGATTCAGATTAATTGTTGGTTTTTATGCAGTATACCGCCTCAAAATGTATTTTTTATTACACAATTTTTTTAAAGGAAAACTAATGTTTTGCATATTGTTATACTGTTATTCATTTAAAGAGATTCACGCTTGATTGTTTAAATTGTCTAATACTAGATAATCTGCTTCGTGCTAATTTTAATTTTTTAGCTTATCAACTTGTAGCTCTAATTTTGTATAAAATATTTCATTATTTTAATACTATGTACAAATTAAGATAAATTTTAATAATAATTAAGTCATAAATGATAATACTTTATTTTATGACTAGATTAAATCTCGTGAACATTTAACATTATGATACTGCTCCTATGCTTTTATTAAAATAACACAATTTTTAAAATCTCCATAAAAGGTTATTGTTAAATAACAGGCAACAGCCGACCGCTAGTGGCTATACACGTTAGTAATATTTAACTAATAAGTAATATATGTAGCTAAAATTTATTGTTTTCTCCATCACAGTACCAGTATACGTATTATTTTAATTTAAATGTAAGAAAATCGATTTTTCTTAAGAAATTAATATACAGGATGAGGCAATAAAACGGCAATTTTCTAATGTATTTAAATGGGAAAACCCATCCCACCCTTTACATTTTAAGGATTTATGAAAAGGTTTTTTTAGTTGCATTTTATTTTGTACATTGTTAATCTAGTAAAATAAAAGTATAATATAGCTTTGAAATAATATAATCTATGAAGTGTAAATAGTTTGTGTGAGATTGCTTTAATGGAAGTATATAATATAAATTGTATATAGTATATAAGCATATAGTATAAACATTAATTTTATTGAGAATAAGCGATTATAATTCAAACTATGGAGTACAAACAATTGAAACATGAATCGTCGACCATTCCAACAAAATATAACAAGACATTGTATATGTGTTATTTGGTCCACTACGTTTTTGCAAAAAAAAAAAAAACCAGTACAGTGGGGTTGGGGCATAGTGGGGACGGAGCATAGTTGGGTCGGGGCATAGTGGTGACGGGGAAGTCATAGGTTTACAGGAATTTTTAAATCTGAAAGTGATAAAATCACTTTCGAAAAAACGCTTCGATGCAAATCAGTAGTTAGTATTTTCAAGCCAGTACAGTCCAAACCAAGCACAGTATAAACCAGCAAAGTAAGAAAGTTTAAAATGAAGGTTCTGTATTTACAAATGAGCGTCAAAGCGTTTATTTGAAAGCGATTTTATTCAATTTTATCACTTTTATTTATAATAATTCTTGTAGACCTGTGAATTCTCCGTTTCCTCATTGCTTTGATTACATTATGCCTATACTCTACTGTACTAGTCCTCTCGGATAAAATCACTTTCAAATTAACGCTTTGATACTCATTTGTAAATACAGGACCTTCATTTAAAATTTTCTAACTTTGCTGGTTTATACTGTGCTTGGTTTGGACTGTACTGGCTTGAAAATACTAACTACCGATTTGCATCGAAGCGTTTTTTTGAAAGTGATTTTATCACTTTCAGATTTAAAAATTCCTGTAAACCTGTGACCTCGCCGTCACCACTATGCCCCGACCTAACTATGCTCCGTCCCCACTATGCCCCGACCCCACTGTACTGGTTTTTTTTTTTAGTTACTGTGGCACACTAATACCGATAACCGTTTTCCATCAAGACAGTAAGAAGAATACTATGGATTCACAATTTCAAATCAAATATTAGTCCACTAAACATTTGGTTATTCAGCTAAAAATTGTATTCAATAAAATAATTAAAAAATACTTAACATTTTAAAAGTGACATAAAGTTTTTAAACTTTAAGTATTTAAACACACATATACTTAGCATATCTATATGTATTATAATAATTATTAATTACTTATTGGTCCTACTTAAAATATGGGATAATAAAGAATAAGATAAATTTCTAGATGGAAGAACTATATAAATAGTTAGCCCAACTAAAAGATTACAAATGTAAATTAGTTTTTTTAACTACTAATTTATTGTGATTCTTTAATAACCGGTTTTTCAGTTAGACCTACTTTGTATTTTAGGAGGAGTTACTTATTTACTTAAATTTTTAGGTCTTACAAGGTACATTTTGTGCCTAATTTATTTTGTTATTTGAACGGGTTTCTTTTTAGGATACTTATTCATTAATGATATTCTGACTTGAGGCTCTGTATAATAATATATGTTTAACATTTTCACTTATTGGGTTCTAATAATATCGGAAACATTTCAAATGTTTTGTACAACGCTAACCAAAGTGGTTTTTTACTAGATATATATTTTACACGTCTTTGGTGTTTTTTAAAAATATGAACGGTCTGTTATTATACAAAAAACATTGCCATTTGCGTCATACTTTAATTAAACTATTTGTATTAAGCTTGAATAACATTTTTTAAATATTGCCTTACTTAAAAAACGGGACCATATAAGGACACGATAAATTTCTAGCGGGAAGAACTAAATAAATAATCGGCCTAATTAAATGATTATAGGAACAAATGTGAATTAATTATTTCAACTACAAATTTATTGTGGCCCGTTAATAACCAGACATTTGGTTGGACATACTTTATATTTTAGGAGGAGTTAATTATTTACTTAAATTATTAGCTCTCACAAGGTTTATTTTGTGCCTTATATATTTTTTTTATTTGAACGGGTTTCTTTTTAAGAAACTTATTCATCAATGATACTCTGACTTGAGGCTCTGTATTATAATATATTTTACATTTTCACTTATTGGGTTCTAATAATATTGGAATCATTTCATTAAAAAAAATAAAATGTCAACGTTGTTGAACAATTAACCGTCACAGAAACATTAAGTCTTTGCTAGTAGCATATTGAATGGGAAACTAGAAAACAACTTAAAATTCTACGAATC
This sequence comes from Adelges cooleyi, assembly GCF_023614345.1. NCBI lineage: Eukaryota > Metazoa > Arthropoda > Insecta > Hemiptera > Adelgidae > Adelges > Adelges cooleyi. The sequence continues at coordinate 765,463 of NW_026096002.1, forward strand.
TTCTATCGGAACTACAGACTTTAATTAAACAAAAAATTATCCATAATAACTAACAAGATTAAAAAACTTAACTGAAGATTTTTTAAAATGCAGTTTACAAATATCTTAAGTCTTTAGGCAGCAACTCTACCGTTTTATTGTATTATTTTATAAATAAAGTTAATTTTATAAAAAATAAATACTAAACAAACTAAATCAAAAATTCTATATTTTGAATAAAATAATTCAGCACATGTCTACATATTTTGAATATAATGAACATAACTAAAAAATAATAGCGACGGGTTCACATGGTGTCCGCACAAATGTATTCACTATGCGATTGTAAACGACTGTTTTAGTGTTACTATTTACTTCATAAAGTAAAATAATTTGTATAATAACATATTAATCTATACTGTGTTGTTATTGTAGAACGTAGAGTATAGATAGTAGAAAAAAAAAATAACTAGATTAGGGACCTAATCTAATATCTGTTAACGGCTAACATTATGTACTTTCATTTTTCACCATAGCAGTGGTTTGTTTGGTACTTGTACCTCGGTTATTATTCGTTAGCTGACTATGTTATTTTTTCAACATACCTTCCTCTGTGTCGCAACAGGTAGGTAATCTGTAGATAAGAATCGTTTGTCTATCATTATTTCAAAATCTTTTAGGTATAGTGAATTTCTAGTTGTTAGAATGTTATTGGCAATTGGACATATGCGAACATAAATATGAAATTTATGTGCTACCGGTTTTGGAAAACCGAAGAAAAATTATCGTTATTAAGAGGGAATGTAGTATCTTTACAAAATCATAGCTAAGGAACAGACAAATTAAAATTCAAACGCTATCATATTTTTAAATTTTTTGTCTACAAATTTATGCAATTCAAAACATATGTCGCCATTTAAAATAAACAAAAATCCCCCTTTTTGGCTTATAAGGATTGGTAATAAACATTTAAAAAATATTGAAAAGTATTCTACAATTTGTATCTAAAAATATTGGAACAAGTTTAAATACAAATATACTTTCTAAAACTTTTATTATTTATAGTTTGCAATGTTAGTTTTTTAATTCCGATCGTCAATTAGTTATAGTTTAATTGTGGTTACTACAGTTATAGATATGTATACATTTTAACTTGTTGTTTTAGTTGATAAATAGTTTTTTTTTAAATTTTTTTTTTCATAATGGACATACAGTGAAAATAAATAGTATAGTACAGTTCATAAAATACTAACTAGACATGGGTAATTAAAACATAATTTAAATAAACAAAATCAAAATAATACAAATTTTAAAAACAATTTTTTACAGAAATTTGGTTTGAGATTTCCTAGTTGAACAATAAGTAGTTACTCAAACTAATTCTATATAATAATAATTGCCAACTAATATTTAAAACACCGTTTTAAAGTTACCTTGTCGAATAGCTTGTACAGTTGAACGTTATTTTTTAGTTAACATAAATCAATTTCTTATAGCTTACTAAGTTTTTTGACAATTTTTAGTACTTTCTTAATTGTTTTAAGGGGCGGTATTTAATTTAGTTAAGTAGAGAAATTCGGGAAAAAAAAGTAAAAAAATCTAAACATAAATCTTTTTATTTTAAGTTTATAACATGTAGCATATGTTCATTTCTAAAATATAATTTAAAACCCTTAACCATAAAACATACAAATTTTTTTCACTTTGGTGAAGGGTTTTAAATATTATTTTGTTTTACAGTGATTCATTAGGTATAAGACATTCATTTTATTGGAATAAATTAATATTTTAAACAATACATTTTTCCTATATTTTTAGATACAAATTGTAAATTACTTTTCAATATTTTTAAATTTTTTATTACCAATCCTTATAAGCCAAAAAGGGGGATTTTTGTTTATTTTAAATGGCAACATATCTTTTGAATTGCATAAATTTGTAGACAAAAAATTAAAAAATATGTTAGCGTTTGAATTTTTATTTTTATTTGTCTGTTCATTAGTTGTGATTTGGTAAAGATACTACATTCCCTCTTAATAATGATCATTTTTCTTCGGTTTTCCAAAACCGGTAGCACATAAATTTCATATTTATGTTCGCATTGTCCAATTGACAATAACACTCTAACAACTAGAAATTCACTATAAAAGATTTTAAAATAATGATAGACAAACGGTTCTTATTTACAGATTGCCCACCTGTCCCGACCCAGAGATAGGTAGGTTAAAAAAATAACATAATCATTTAACAAATAATAACCGAGGTACAAGTACTAAACAAACTACTGCTATGGTGAGAGTGCATAATGTTTGCAGTTTATAGGTATTAGATTAGGTCTCTAATCTAGTTATCATTTTTTCCTACTGTCTATACTTTAAATATTTGTAAACTGCATTTTAAAGAATCTTCAGTTAAATTTGTTAATCTTGTTAGTTATTATGAATACCAGAATGTTTAGTGACTTTTAACTTAATTAAAGTCGGTAGTTCCGATAGAACATTCGTAGAATTTTAAGTAGTTTTCTGGTTTCCCATTCAATATGCTGCTAGCAAAAAAGACTTGATGTTTCTATGCCGGTAAATTGTTCAACAACGTTGGCATTTTATATTTTTTAATAGTTACCTATTTCTTTTAATTAAGATTCCGTTCATAAAAATATGGATCAATAGTTCTATAGACTAAGTTACTCTACATCACTCATAGATACCCGAACTTACTTGCGTTTTGTACTTGGAAATAAAATTCTAAATAGGTAAAAGTCTTGTGGTAGGGATCACAGAGGATGTAAACCCAAATCTGATTATCAAAGTATAATTTCTATTTAAAAAGTGTTTTGAACATTTTTATATTCAAAATATTAATTGCTAACAGAAAATGCCAAAAAATATAGGGGTTGCCTTTTAAATTTTAAAAGTTGATACTACGCATGCGCAAACTACTTTAGGTAAGATTTTGGATTTCATCCTTAAATGTGCATAAAATAACACCTACCAACATCCAAAAGTCAAAATTTGAAAAGAATCAATAACCACTCTAAAAATTGACCGTTTTTTGAACTTTTTGAATACCCTTTATACATAGTACACACTATACAGATTATGACTATGTGTTACAAGTCTTAACACAAAACAAAAGAATTAAAATGTGAACAAAACGTAGGTTTTGGTTAGATAGACCAAAATCTCGTTATGCAAATTATGAGTGTTTTTTTAATTTTGTGTATAATTTTCAAATGAGTTGCTTCTTTTTATCATGATTTGGAAATGTGTAGATTATGTTCCATACATTTTGAGGCAGAGTAGGAAGAATCAAACTTTTAGCTAGCTGATAATTTAAAAAAAGCGGTATCGTAATGAGTTATATTAACCATGATGTAGATGTTCTACTTAATAATGCTAGGTATTCCTATATAATTTCGTACGAATTTGTCCCTTTTTAAATTACTACACAAATTTTAGTCATTTTTCTTTTTTGTGTTTATTTGAAAAGAAACAGAGATTTTGGAATTATTTAAGTCGTTATGATATACTGTATTTTGAAAAAAAAACTTAATAATAATTTAAGAGATTTAAAAAAAAACTATTACATTATTAGACATATTAATTTATTTTTCAGACATGACATCTCCGTCTGGCTCATCTCCAGATTTAATAGGATCTATACGTTTTGAGTTTACACAGTTTTTCTATTTCCTTTCCCTTTTTCCTTTTCTTTTGTTTCCATTGCCGCTTTTCTTTCTTCAGCAATTACTGCAACAGGTTTTTCCAATAGCTCACAATGCTTATTAAATAGATAACGAAATTTTGGTAAATCTATACAATCTAAAACAAAACAAAGGTGTTGAATTTAATTATAAATAATATATGTTATCATAGAGGCATAATATAATGTAGTTGTCAATGACATATTTTATCTAGCTTCAATGTGCAGCTGAAAATATATTGTTTTCATAATAGTGTGTTTTTATTTGTCTAAATTTGTGTCCGAACAAAGGGGCTGTCATTTTGTTTTAAATTTAACTTTTTTGATATTTTTATGTCTTTGCTATGGCACACACACGGAAAAACGACACGAATTAACGACACCAATTATCGACGCCGGTTATCATAACGAAAAATAACAGCTGATTTATCTGATAAGATAAGAGATATGGGTAATGGAGATGGGGGTGGGAATTGGGATGGGGATGTGGTCAAGGATGAGGTCGAGGTCGGGGCTTAGGATGAGGATGAGGATTGGGTTGTGGTTGGGATGGGGATGCGGTGGGAGATGTTAAATTTTTTAAATTATGTGTTGTTTTTACAACGACCAATCTTGAATGGTTAACGAATTGATTCAAAATAACTAGCCAAGTGAACATTTTGCCAATAAATCAATTATGGCCAATTAATAAAAAACCTGTATTCGAGTACCGCGGTTACCATTGTCACAAACCAAGTGTTTTTTTTTTTTGGTTAGCAACGGAAAATGTTTCAAATGATATCAAGGCTTTGAAATCGAGGCGGAAAAAAGGACCGAACGGTGCTCCGCGAAACGAGACATAAAAATGTATTCCGTGGTGTTGCGGACTCGTATGCAAGCTGTTAAAATATAATAATATGTAATACCTTTCTTAGAAAATAACTTTAAGCCAAGCCTTTATCTATAGATCATTTTCTTTTGAACATACTTTGGGTCTCGCCACATTTAATAGTGTGTTACATATTATATGGTATTTTTGAATAAAAATAATTTCTTAAAACCAATTACTGCTTTACAGTTTCACATCGAAGATAAAAAAATATTATTAATTGATATATAACTGTGCATAAATATTTTTTACAAAATTGTTTTGATTCAGGTTCTTCCAAATAGTCCTCTAAGTATGATGCTATAAAATCGTATTCATCATTGTTGTCACTCATGTACGTGTAATAATTATCAGCTGCTATACATCCATTTGATGTATTTTTTTGTGCGACTTTTACCGATTTTCTAGCATTCGTGAACGCCTCATCTATAAGCTGAAAATTGTTATTCAACACAAAGTTTAGTTCCATAAAAAATCTGATAATAATATTTAAATACGATTAGACTTAAATAAGCACGTAATAGTTAAGAATCAAAAAATTAAATATATATACAGGGTGATTCTTTTATCATGAACCACCCGATATCTAATAGGGTTTAATAAGATATTAATTTTTTTTTTCCATACTGTTTTTATACTTTGTGATCTCAATTTTTAACATTTTTTTTTATTTTCACCACCTCCTAACTAAGTCTTACTTGATAGCAACTTTTAAAACTTAATTGGTAACGTAAGTATGTTATTAATTTTTTAAATTGAAAATAATGTACTAAAAAAATTGACAGGTCGATGACCAGTTTCGGATAATTATTTTTTTAAGTTATATGAATTTTAAAGTTAGGATGGGAGGGGAAGTGCAGTTGGGAAATGCGCGCAGATAAAAATAATACTACACTCCACTTCCCCTCCCATCCTAACTTTTAAACTCTTATAATATCAAAAATAGTTTTCCGAAACTAGTTATCGAACAGTCAAAATTTGAATTACATTATTCTTAATTTAAAACGTTAATAAAATATATACGTCATCATTTAAATTCCAAAAGTTGCATAAAAAAAACTAAGTTGGGAGGGGGGCAAATAAAAAAAAATGTTTGAACAATTGAGATCAGTATGTATAAAAACCATATGAAAAAAGTAATTTTAAATTCTTATTAAACCCTATGAGATATTGGGTGATTTATAAAAAAAATATATAAATTATAATTTAATAAATATTAAAAATTATAAAAATATTAAATGTTATTAATTTAATAGAAGCAAAAGTGTAAGTTTTACTTATGTGCTTTTTTGGGAGGGGTAAAAGCGAATTTATATTTTTAATTTTTGTATTTTTTTTACTAATAAGATTAAAAAAAAAGAAACCAAAAAAATAGTTGTTTTTTTTTTTAAAAAATTAGAAAAAAATTAAATTATAAATGCTGGTGTACCAAGTATCAGTATTAAGTAGTAGCATTATAAAAATAATTTTATTAAATGCTGTTGTAATCATGTTATAAAAGTAAATAGAAAATCAAAACAATGTGTGTAACATTTTATAGCAAACATATTATACTTTATAATATAATATAAAAAAAATTAGAAAATTATTAAAGACTTATTTGTTATAAATTAATATATAAAATAATAAATAAATCAAATACACTTTAGCTGTTTAAAAAATTATACTATTATTAGCTTTAATGTTTTAATAACCAAATAAAAAATATACATAAAAATTAATCTGGAATGAGTTCATTTTTTTTTATACAACACAAACGTATACTTTAAGTTAACAAAAATTTACATTTATTATAAATGTTGGAATTACGGATACTAATAATTAAATTATTAAATTAAAGAGTGATAGAACTTAATACTTAGTAATTTACAAGTAGTAAAATGTATACATTTTTATGGTTTAACATTTATTATATTTAATGAATTTTACTCAAATGATTAAGTTACGACTCTAGTTTTAATCTAATATATTAAAAGCATTTTTTAAAAGACAATGTTAGAAAATAATTTTGATTTCAAGTATTTATGACGAATTTTATTTGGAAGTCTTTAAGCTAAAATAATAGTAGTTTCCTAGAGAGTGTCTATTTAGGCAAATTTTATCATTATATTATAAACGATTCAGAATAATATTGAAAAAACCTAATAGTTTTAAAAAAATATTATAAATTACCCTTAAATCCTCCGGTGTCAATACAGTTTTCTCTTTAGATACAGCTGAACCTGATGCTTCAGGTTGGCCTGTATGCATACAGCTAACCGCTATGGTACAAATTAGAAACGAAAGAGAGAACTTGAAAAACATTGTGTTTGTCTATAAAGTATTATTTGAAGTTAAATTGCAACACCAATCGAATGAATTTTACTGTCTTTGAATGCCTGTTTTATATAGAATAGAAAAAAAATGAAGAATATTATACGAGTACACAAGTATATAAAATATGATATCTTTGAATTTTTTTGTTGTAGCATTATTCGCACAGAATTTAATTTTTGCACAATTATGCAAATGAGTACAGAAGTATATTTGCTGTATAAAATCCATAATAGTATACCGATATCTTTAGTGAGGTGTGTAAATGTAATTTTTTTAATTTTACGGAAAATAGGTCAGAAAACCCAAATGCCCCAAATATCAAGATTATAAATCTCTGGGTTTTAATATGTATTTAAAATGAGTAGAATATCAGTTATCTGTTGTCATGCATAGGAACTAGTGCTATACTGTTTCAGTGTTAAAACTGGATAAACACCGCTTAAAAAATCTTCCTGGGTAATTATTCTATATTCCTGTTTGCCGTAGCAGCATAGTTTTCGGTCGATTTATTTTTCTGTAATGACAGTGCTGAAAGCCCGGGGTTACGTTTTGATCTAAGGACTGGGAGTCCGATAGCCTTGTTCCGTTTAGACTAGAAGAGGACAATTGGTTCTTAACCGCGATACGGGATGGGTTGCCTACAGTTGCCCTAAGAAAATGTCCGTTTCGATTGTCGGTTATCCTCCTTAAAATATCCGATGTTTTGTCTGCTGACCGTGTACCGTGTCACATCAATTTCATACTTCAGTATATATTTTATGATGTTAGTTAGGATTTTTTCAGGGTTTTTTTAAAAATTATTTTGAAATTTCGAAACGTATTATCTATTTTACAGAGGCCCGGTGCCTCTACCAAATTTTAACGTGTTTGTTTGGCTAGTTGGCTATGCTAGGCCGAAACGAGAGTAGATAGGGTTAAATTAGTAGACCCGAAGACGGGATGGATGGCTTAGCCATTTATCTACACTCAAATATTCCTAAAGTCTCGTTAATATATTTGCTGTATCGCCTGAGAAGCCTATCAGACGATTTTACCTTTAAATAACTTAACTCTCAAGTGTGCAACGAAAAGGAAACAGATTTATTAAAATAAGTAAATCTATGTATGTCAAACTAATTTTTTAGGGATTTTTACTCATTATCAAGTGATGGTATATCTTTTCCTTTTTTTTTTATTACTATTTTTAAAAAATGTTCAACTTATACAATTATTTTGCTCGAACTTGTATTTTTTTGTGTTTCTGCGACGGTTTACCGTCGAAAATAAAAGCATGTTTTAGCAATTCTTGTTGACGATGGTGTTTTGGCAGCAAGAGATTAAGAAACAATTACAGTACTCTTGTAACATTTAAAAGCTGAATTCGAGGTAAAAGTGAGTAATTTTGAACACTTTCTTGGCATACAAATAAACATTTTAACATGCGTGAGGCAAAGGAGTTGTCTATACCTATAGACAAAACGAAAAAAATTGACCTAGATAATGAATTGAAACAAACGGGTGATCAAATTCCATTTCGACAAGCGGTCGGTTGTTTATTGTTTTTAGCAACAGTAACGAGACCAGATATAGCATATGCTGTTAGCTATGTTAGTCGTTTTTTATCAGAGCCAAAACCAGTACATTGGAACATGGTGAAACGTATTTTGCGCTATTTAAAACGAATATATAATTATGGGTTATGTTTGGATAGTACTAAACAGCTGTTGTGTATGGAAATTTTTAGTGATGCGGATTTTGCAAATTGTGTACAAACTAGGAGGTCAACATCAGGTTATGTATTTAGACTTGAATCAACTGTCATTTCTTGGACATCGCAACGACAACAAACGGTAGCCTAATCAACCACAGAATCGGAATACTTAGGTATTTGTGAAGCGATTAAGTCAATGATATGGTTAACTCATTTGATATAAAGTTTAATTTCATTAAAAAATATTCAAACAATTTTATTCATTGATAATCAAAGAGATTTACGTTTAGTGAAAAATCTGGAGTTTCATCGACGAACAAAACAAATTCAGACGCGGTATCATTTCATTCGAGAGAAGTACGAGGAAGGTCTATTTCAACTACAAAATATTGACACGCAGATTCAGGTTACAGACATCCTAACTAAACCATTGGCAAAACAGAGGTTTGAGATGTTACGGTTAACAATGGGAGTCAGTCAGTTGAAGGAGAAGGTGGACCTATAGAAATTATTCATTGAGGTAGGGTGTTGAAATATTCAATAAATAATTTATATTACATTCTTCTTAAAATGTAAGTGTTCATTAATATTGTTTAGATAAGCTTGTTTTCTTAATAAGTAAATTATAATGGCGTAGTTTATATAATCAGCCAATCAGTTGTTATTAAAAAAATTCGCGTGTAAATTGACGTCAATTGTAGTATTGCATTGTATACAATTTTTGTTCTACAATATTCTTTTGGTTTTATATAAAAGGGAGGTCCGGGGATATCTTATTTACTCATTTTTTTTATAATGTTTGTGTAAGCCAACTGTGTATAACAAATCTTTATTTATTACTATACAACTTGTGTTAATTTTTATATTATCCAAATTAACTCCAACACTCAAATTCCAACAATTGTTAGCAACTTTATAATGATTTCTACCTTTTAAACGATAATTTATTTTCTACAAAGGTATTAAAATCGCATACTGAATAGATATATACATAAAACTGGAATGCTATTATTTAAGACCTTAATCTAGTCATGGTAGCCTTAAATACCGGTATAGTGATTTGAACAGGATTTAATAAAGCAACATCATTTTTAAAATTTGCATATTTTCAATAAAAAAGGAACATTTGAAAATCATTTTCTTCGCTTTTTTTTTGCATGAAATAACTTGAGACGGAAATCCATCTATGTCCAATACACTTGTTATGGCATTTTTTTTTTTTTTTATAGTTTTGTTCAGTTGAATCATTATTATTTAGAAGTCAACACTAACTATAAAAAAAATGTTCTTTAACTACTATTAGTGTGTTCTCCACTCTAGCCCTTGGTTTGATACCAAATGAATCATGAAATTTCTATTCAATAGTTGGTACAGAAATAGAGGATTTTATTAATTATATATTAAGATATATGCATTAAAAATAATGTATTTTAATATTATGTAATATGCCAATTGATTCGGTAGCAATAATTAAACTTTCATAATATAAAATATTGGCTATACTGTAACGGACTAAGCTCTCCAAGCACATGTATAATTGACCTTCTGAAGAATTTGAGCTCATGAGATCTATTATTTCTAGATAATCTAACCAAAAAGGCCTTTTTTTATGAATTTAGAGGAACTAATTGTTTAATTAACCGACTCGATATTATATGCCAGTGGATACAAACGTATAAGGCAAGTAAGCCTACCTTTTATAATTATAACATAATTATTATTATATAGAATGTCTGTAACAGTGTCCGCCGCCTACAATCGATTATTAAGTAATGGCCATCAGTCTCTTACAACTTACATAAATAGTGTTCATTCAATTAAAAAACAATGTTTTGCAATATTAGTTATAGGTATTAGGTGTATAGTTACTTAGATAGTGATTAATAAACTGATAAGAAAAATATGTGAAATATGTTGAAATTTCATTTTTGGCGATTACAGAAAAATATTAAAAATAAAAAACTGTACATGTGTATTATGCTAAATTAAGTTACCTGCAAAGTTATATTTTTTTATCTTGGTTGAATACGCAAATCTACTTTATTGATTTATTATGAAAACGATTTTAAAAACTGCCCTTTTTCAATACACATCCTTTAGAACAATTCAATCCAAATATCGACAAAAACCAAAATCTATTATAGAATTCTCTCCAAAATGTGGATTTTGTAAAACGATTAAGAATTGATAAAAAAATAACTAGTAACAAAAAGTCCTTATTGCTGATTTTAACACCATTACTTTTGACTCATTAGGTTAATGTCTTTTTTTTAATTTTACCGAAATTACAATTATTAGAGTTTAAAAGAAATACTTACTTAAATTGTGGAGTTGGTAAAAGGTTCTAGGACAACAATCGACTTTGTCAGCTTTTAAAACTAAATGTTCTACTTGCGAATTATCGATGGGCTTATACTTCAACCAGAAAATCTGAATCCTAATAGATTTTTGCAGTGTAACTGTGTTCGTTTATTTACACAAATGCTTAATTTGCTTAGACTCGATGCGGAGCTGAGAGGTTATTGTATTTATTTAATATTATGTGTTTTTTGTTTTGCCTGTACTCGCGGTATCATAACAAAAATCGAGAAACATATTTTTTAACAGAAATCTACAACACTTTATACCTTATTTTAAAAAGTCTGTATAATGCTAAAATTTTGTGGAATAATCTTTAAACATAATGCTGCCCATACATATTGATAAACTAAAAAAAAGATCATAAACTCGTCCCTCTCAAAGGCAAATAAGGGATAGCACTTTTAGGGATTTAGGTTTGAAAATTAGAATTAGATCGGACTAAACTGGTTTAAATGTACTATCTACAGATTCGCATAGAAGCGTTTAATTAAAAGTGATTTTATCAGATATTGTAACACAGTTTAACATTAGTTTGAAAACTATGTGATCAATTTCATAAAATATATTATCTACTCCCAACAAACTGTATTTTCTACTAATAGTTTTTTATTTTATCGCTTTTAGATATAATTATTCCTATATACCTGTGCCTCCGTCCCCACTATGCCCCAATCACACTGTACTGGGGTTATTATTGTTATTTTTTCAACAATATCATAAAATTACATCACATAGAATTTCAATTCATTTAGGTTGAAATTAGAGTTTAAATATTTATATACAAAACAATGTAAAGAGGTGAATGTTTTTGAGGTCATAACGTTGCTTTTTCTCTAAAATATCGTCAAACATAAAAGTTACAGCTTTTCAACACAGCCATAAACTAACTTTTTTAAGGATTGTGTATTCATTTATGGTTTACTTTCCAAATAATAATGTATTATTATGCTATAATTGTTAATTGTCGTGGCCATTTCAACACCCAAATTAATTGTATGAATTTAAAAAATAATATTATACAACAATTGAAAAAAATATCTAATTTTCACTTGTACTATATAAAAAGTATAGCACCCCCATGCTCTCAGATGGCACCTTCAAATATTTATGTAAGCCTAGATAAAAATTATATTTAGAGAAGAAATGTGAAAGCGATTGTCTGAATGGTAATTTTCCAAATACAGTGTTATAAATTCAAGCGGCAAGGTCATGAGGACATATCATTTGGTTTTACACTGGGTTACCTGAACATCTAGTTGCACCGCTGCAAACAAGTAAGATGTGATCATGATTTCTCAAAACTGTAATATGTTAAACCATACTAAGGAGCACCTCGTCATTTATTAGACAGTCGTAGGGTCATGTATATCAAGAAAGGGTTTTTTAACGGTTTAAACGGTAGACTCGGATGAAATAATCGATAAGGTGGCTAATAAAAGTAAAATGGTATCAATATTGTTATTTTTTTTTATTAACTAGTTAATTTGTATTATTATAATTTTTCACATTTCTCATACATAATTTTCAATTTTTAAGTTAAGGGCTGTATTATAACGGAGCGAAGCGAGCAAATTTCAGTTGTCCCCTTTGAAAAATTTTTCTAAAAATGTACCTTTCAGCTCCTTAAATGGGAGAGAGGGGTATATCTAGGAAATTTCAGGCCAGTTAAAAACTCTTAGAGCTCTATAAGAATTTTGTCAAATTTAAAAATATTACCCAGGGCTATGCCTTTATGAAGTTTATCAAAAGTATAAGAAAATTGAATTTAACATATTTTTTTTTTTGCTAAAAATTATATTTAGGTCGAATAGTATTCACTGTTAAATTTTGGTTCTGTGTTAAGTTAGCCATTTTTGTGTTGTTTTTGTGTTCAAGACTCAGCTATACCGTGCAGTGTACACAATCGTTCATTGTTTTCACTAGCTATGCTTGACAAAAAAATCCAATAACAAAATACGATGTAGGGATCGGTTGCAATCAACTGTATACATACAATTTTTTTTTTTTTTTTGTACTTACGATATCACCCAAGCCAATAAACTGATTTTTTCGTGTAGCAATTTTATAAAGCAGAAATCGTTTAAACAGAAAATAATATTAATAAAACACCCCCTTCCCTTCAAAAACCGAGAAACACATAAAAAAAAATTTACATATTTTTCAATATAAAATTACAATGCTTTTTAGCTTTTTAATAAAGTAGATTACAAAATTAATCGAAAAATAACATTTTTATGCGCTTTAAAAAGTATAAAATAACCCTCGGGGGTCTTGATAACCAAGTAGGACAGGTGAGTTAGAAAAACGTGGGGCGCATCTTTCTACTTAGATAATAAAACCTAAGCTAAAACCTAAGATATTTAATCTATTTTATCTATGTACCTATCTATATTTAAATGTACAATGTAATATAATGAATATACATATTATTATACATATATTTTACTTATAAATAATAATATTACAATATTATATAATAAAATCCGTCCATTTCGTCTGTGAGCGGTGATTACATTAGAAAAGGCTGCATGGTCAGAAGGATTATCATAAGAATTAGTAATCAATTTAAAAGCTTATAGTTTTAGATTTATTACTGTATAAATTATCATAAAAGTTGAAATCAAGTTGTAATTACTATATAAATTATCATAAAAGTTGTAAGAAAATGCAAAAAAGTATAATGATAAGAACATGTTTGGACCTGGTACCGCTCACTTCTGAGCACCGTTCACGCTCAAACGCACCACGCATAACTTTTGCTGGCGGGTGAGAAATAAATCATTTTGAATTCCCCCCGGAACTACGGACAAGAAATCGACCCCATTTTAACCCCAATTTAATACACTAATCATAATATGCTTCTTGAAGGGAATTAAGAAACAAACTTGTTTTTACTTAACACCAAAAATAAATTACATCAAACCATATAAGCCATGTACAAATACATAGGTTTATAAAAAACCCAGATATGCGTAATATTCTAGTAATTTAGAGTTGTCTTCAATAGAAAATACACAGGAAACACATTGTAATACGAATATGTGTTGTGCCCTTTCCCTGCCCGCAACTAATTTACTACTACTATTTACTTACTTGTATAATTATAACAAATATATGTGTATATTTATATTTGTTGATTTACCATATAACTATTTAAGTATCTAAGAAACTTATTTAAATTTTTTATCCATTTGTTTTCAGTATGGTTAATATTAATATGGACTATCTCCACTTAAATTGATAATTGTTATTGTCTGCAACACTACTACCAACCGCAAGTTTGGTATATTAAATTATTGTAGTCAATCAGTCTAAACCAATTCCATCAATACATTGTCGTATGTTGAGTCGTATTCAATTTTCAGTAAATTCATAGCTGTTATATTCTAAGGTATAATATATAAGATCATCAATTTTCAATAGTTTAGTTAGTTGCTATAAATTCGTCATTCGATAATTATTATTATTATTTTATTTTAGTTACTGTGGAACACTATTGCCGATAACCGTTTTCCATTTAGGCAGTAAGAATAATGAGATAGATCCACAAATTCAAAACAAATATCAGTCAATTATACATTTAGTTATTCAGCTAAAAATGTAATCCAATAAAATAATTTAAAAATACTTTATCATTTTAAAAGTGAAATAACACTTTTAAACTTTAAGTAATTAAACACACATATACTTAACATATCAATATGTATTATATATTTTATTTATTGTTTATTGGTCCTACTTATGATACGGGATAATATTATTAGGACACGATAATTTTATAGCGGAAATAACTAAATTAAGAATCGGCCAAACTAAATTATTACAGAAACAAATGTGAATTAGTTATTTCAGCAACAAATGTATTGTGATCTTTTAATAACCAGATATTTAATTGTATAATAATATATTTAATATTTGGTTCTAATAATATAAGGCATATTTGAAATATTGGACAATTTTTTCATACAACGCTAACCAAAATTGTTCTTTGCTAGCGAAATATTTTATCCGCCTCTGGTGTTTATTAGAAACATGAACGTTCTGTTTTTTACATATAACATTGCCTTTGCGTCATACATTAATAAAACTGTTTCTATATACTTTGAATAACATTTGTTAAATAATATATATTATATCCATTTAGGCTTTATTCGTAACATAATAGTTTCTAAAATACTTAATTGTTAATGTTTTTAAAAAGGAATACTAAAAGTTACAATTATTAAAAAAAATATATTTAATGTACTTAATGAATGATCTGTTTATGTTGACATAAAATATATATCATATAGGTATTTTTACAATTGATATTTGTACCATCCTCCAACACAGAAAATATTACATATTTAAAAAAAAAATTAATAGTTAAAAAAATAAAATTCTATAAAAAAAAAACAAAAAGAGTAAGTCTATAAAAAAATTGAAACAGACATTCTTTTTCGATATCAAATATTATGTAGGATTAGTTTTCGTACTCTGCATTGTTCTTATTTCAATCACAATGAATCCAAACCAATACCACTGTGGTTGACCAACGAGACATTTTTTTTCCACAACTGACTATACAATACAAATAATATATTCTACACTGTTTTACTTAGCCACTCAACATTAGAACTAAATTTAGATAATATAATCTATAGCATCCAATCTCTATATAATAACCATTAAGATGAATTATCTATCAGAAATATAAACGATGAACCTGTCAACCAAATTTGCACAATCATTTAATAAAGGTAGAAATACAAGGAAAGGATTTAGAAGCAGTAATAAATAGTTGGAATAGATTATATAAAAAAAAAATACAACTTTACTTATTCGGTAATTATTTATTTTTTTGATAGACCTGATATGATACAGAAATAGGCTTATAGAATTACGTACTTACTATACAAAAAATGTATTATGTGAAATATATTATTGAAAAAATCCTAAGACGGTGGTTTTCCCGTCAGCTTAAATATATGTATAATATTTAAAAATTTCTGATTTTATAGTGTATATAGTGATAATAATATGATGAACTATAATATATTATGTAAAGAACAGAATAAGGATGCCAGTGTTTTTCTGACATTGGGTTAGTATGTGGGTGCGGTTTGTGGATGTCCGTGTTGTAAGTAATACTCGAGTGTATTGTGAAGGCCATATTTGAAGACACATATTTAATTGAAAACAAAAAATTCAAATTTTGACTTTACCGAACACGGACGTGTTTACGGGTTTGGTAAAAGTGTCTATGTTAATTTTTTTATTTCATTATTTTACTAAGTATACGTGTTGACTACGGTTGCTTGATTCTCCATTCTTGTTTTAAAATAAATTTAAAAAATGCTGCTGCGTGTAATTATTGTTTAAAGTTAGAAAAAAAATCAGATTTTGAATTTAAAGTTTATTCGTGTATATAACGTAGTCTAGTATCATAAGTAACATGTCTAAAAAATGTGTTTGAATTCATATAACATAAGGTAATACATTTTAGTTTTGTTAATTAAAAAAAACTAGTACAGTGAGGTCAGGGGGGCATTGATTAGGTTTTCAACGTTTGTCGGTAGTAATATGCCTCAAGAATATTTTATACAAACTAATTAAACTATTTTGAAAAAATATATGGAGCGTCGATTCAGTGGCATAAAATATTTCTTGTGTACAGGCAATATAAATAAAATTTATAAATACAATTTCTTCTCAGCTATCGAATAGAAAGCTAAAAGCAAGTGTAGTATTAGAATTTTCAAATCTTGTGTTCAAAATTGTTTAAAATTACATAACGTACATAGTATTAAAATTCATCTTTTAACATGAAAAACTCAAAAAATAAACACTAAACTTGCCATTTTAGTGTAAGAATTATCAAGCGGTGTTGGGACAAGACAATAACTTAAAAATTATCTAGATAAACAAATAGACGTAAAAAAATGACAATATTTTAATTTAGAAAAATCTCAAAACTGTTTGCAAGTCCACTAAATGTGTTCAAAAATCATATTAAAATACAATATAATTAATATTTAATTTGCAAGTTGTGTTATAGAATTTGTAAGTCAACCAAATTGCAAACTAATTAGTTTAGTGTATTTTATTTTCAGATAATTTTTAATACATTTAGTGAACTTGCTAATTAAATTACACAATTTGCTAAATAAATAGTTAACCAAATTAGGCAAAAGTTATTTTATAACCATATTTTGGTGCAATTTTTTTTTATTTTAGTCATTATTATAGGACATATATTAATTGTTCTCCGGTTTTAGATTAAAAAAAATTGTATAGAAAAAGTTTGTATAATAGACCTTGAATTTATGTGCAATACAACAATACATTTTCATTTTTTTTAGTGTTTTATTTTTTTAGTTGCGTAGCAATGTGAATATTAACACTTTAGTTAAAGCCCACAAAATACACGTTTTTAAATCAATACACATTCTCAGAAACAATTTTATTAATTTGGAATTTACCACACAATAATGCGTTTGAAAAAAAATTTATGTAGGATTAGTTTTCGTACCCGCATTGTTCTTATTTCAATAAAATATTTTAAATCAATTCAATACCATTGTGGTTGACCAGCCAGGATATTTTTTCCATAACTGGCTATTTATATATAATATATACTAGACTGTTTTATTTAGTCACTCATCATTAGAACTCCGTATTGGTTATGTTACCTCTAACATCAAATTTCTATACAATAACCAATAAGATGGATTAACTGTTAGAAATATAAACGATGAACTTGTCATCCAAATTTGCACAATCATTTAAAAAAAAGAAAAATATAAGGTAAGGATTTAGAAGCAGTAATAAATAGTTGGAATAGATTATATGAAAAAATACAACTTTACTTATTCGGTAATTATTTATTTTTTTGATAGACCTGACATGATACAGAAATAGGCTTATAGCATTACGTACTTACTGTACAAAAAATGTATTATGTGAAATAAATTATTGAAAAAATCCTAAGATTGTTGATTTCCCGTCAGCTTAAATATATGTATAATATTTTTAATTTCTGATTTTGTAGTGTATATAGTGATAATAATATAATAAACTATAATATATTATGTAAGGAACAGAATAAGGATGCCAGTGTTTTTCTGATATTAGGTTAGTGTGTGGGTGCAGTTTGATGATGTCCGTGTTGTAAGTAATCCTCGAGTGTTTTGACTAGGCCATAAGAGTCTATTGTCCATGTACCACCGATTTTCCTGAGTGTCTTTTCAGTAGTAGAACAAGATATAAAGGTACATGTACGGCTACTTGAGTCAATGTTAACTTCATTTATGTATGATGTTGGCAATTGTGTACTCAAGTATATTCCTATCAAACGACAATTAGGTAATAGAGAGGCACCATCTTCTACATCCTGTACAGATCCTGATTAAAAATTTGAAACATTTCTTTTTTAATTTGCTAATATTAGCTTACTAGTTACTACTTATCCTTATGGTACAAAAAACAACTATTTTTTTAGGTTATACGAAGTCATAAAAATATAATACAATAGGCATGGTTTCGTATTGAACAGCCATGATATTTGTATTAAATGAAAGTACGTGTTAGTAGTTTTAATTTATTTAGGTAATTGTTAAAATCTAAAATTATTTGTATCCTTGTCCTATCAAATAACTTAAATATATAAAAATATGTTAATAGCGTTCAAAAACCATACAACTCCATAATAATATTTACCTAGCATACGACGTCTGATTATACTTTTTAAAGACCAAGCAACAAAGTCTCTTCTCATGTTTGCAAGGTTTATCAATGTTTTCTTATCTATGACAATAATTATTAAAAGACCGTGTTGAGTAGACATAATTAAGATAAATAATATATTATTCGCATAATTGTGATACAACTAACTTTTTGTACAACCACATATTATTGTTGAACCTCAACAAATGTACTTTTTCTATACTTCAAATCCCGAAGAATTTATTACACATTAACACTGTAGTCTCACTTTTTGTCCCTCTTTCCCCAACAAAAAGTTGTATTTATTACAATTCTTTTTTGACACAAAAAATATAATAAATAAAATTAAGCAAAGATCAACTCTAAAACAATTTTTAAAGGCTATTTATGAATATCAGACCAATCGTACATACCACCGAAATAATCTCCTGGCATATCAATTCCTGTAACAAACACATCAAACATCAAATTATTCTGCTGTTAATAAGTCCCGGTTTATATATTTTATACATAACATCCACTAGGTCAATTAGATCAATATTAATTAATGCGCAGTATTATTGTATAAATGTAAATTTATATTGTATAACGATTTTTAAACAAACGGTTTAAATTTTATTTCGAATGATTTTTTAAAATCTTAAACATAAAACATATATAGTTTTTTTTTTTATTTAAAAATATATTCTTTTTTATATTTACCTAATTTACTCTCTATGTCTTGAATCATTTTGTCGAATAAATCATCATAGACTTCTAAAATTTAAAACAAAATACATTTTAATGTACCCCCATATATTTTATTATTGAGACCGATATATCATATTGGTATTTGTCAATAGGACATATTATTATTCTCAAAGTAATTATAAATAATAAATATGCAATAAGTATAATAAATATATAATATATGAAAAAAAAATTTTATTTTGCATTAGGTGAACTAGAAATTAATACAAAAATCTCGTGTGCATAAAGAATATTAAACAACTGTTTGGAAAAGCTTCCATAAAGTGCAATGAAATGTATTACCTGTTCTTCTCTTGAGAATTTCTGGATGATCTGAAATTAACAACACAAAAATTAATGTAATTGCATTGAACTTTCTATTCTATTATAAACAGGATGATAAATTTCAAGGAAGAAAAAACATGTGTGCTAGTAATTTGGAAGAAGTATGTTTCACTGTATATTCAATACGATGAGTGTCTCTTTGGCGAATTCAATAGGAATGAAATATTAGAAATAATTTTATCAAATTTAACAAAATCTATTACCCGGTACAGCTGTCAAAAAATTAATATGGCCTGAAATTTTAATTAATAAATAATATTGAATTGAATTTGCTATAGTGAATTAGTAGTTATAACATTATTTATATATAAATTATAAGGCAAAAGTCAAAGTAGAAAAACTATATTATATAGACTAGTTGATGTATTTTATGCGATGAGAATAAAATATATTAATCAAACGAGGTTGATAGAGCTTACATCAGTATTTTTTCATAAAGCTTCTGGTCAAAATTCGGTAAAAAATATAATAATTATAAAACTAATCAGTTGCATAAAGTGAATATGAGATGAAGTTTTTATATAATTTTCAAATATATTTTTCTACTCTTATCTTGATGTTTTTTATTATTATTATAACTATGATTACGGAAATTTTGGTAGGTCAGGTCATTATTGACATTATCAACCATTGTCTCTATTAGATACTCCAATCCATCTAGAATAAACAAATGAAGATTTATGCTATACTAACATATTAAAATTAAATCAAACACAAAGCTTTTTTATATATTACCATATTATTTAAAATATTACATCTTACTTGCTTCAGATCTACCTCCTATAGTTAAATCATACTTTTCATAAGCAAGTTTGATGCCAATAGCTGTGACACAATTTTAAAAATATGTATAAAAACAGTAAATTTTAAAAACTTATAAAACATTTGTTTTAAAAATAAAAATGTTACTGACTTGTAATGTGAACTAATTCCATATAACGATCTGTAAAAAAGTGTAATATTGATTTTTTTCCAATTTAACTTCTTTAAGTTTATAACTGTGATAATAAAATAACTACCATAAGGTGCCAAAACTTCCATAAAGAATAAAGATATTAATAAACAGAAGAGTTTCATTTTTATCTGCGAATAATAATAAATAAAAAAACATTATATATTAGTCACAGTTACCTCCGGTTTAGAGATGAGAAGGTTATAATTTTGCGAGGCCGTTTTAATGGGTTATGAATACATATATATGTATTAACACTTTTCTACCTGGCCCACAATATTTCCAAAACCACTAACTGATTTTTTTGTATATAAGATAGTAATCAAACTAGAAAGGTTGATCATTTGGCCAATTATACAGTAATTTCACTATACTAAGGATTGACAAAAATAAAAATAAGTCTTTTGACTATTTAAATTGCATAGTATAAAACTTAGGTTACACTATTCAAAATAGAAATTAGGGGAACAAGCCCCACTCGAAATTAGTTTGGAAGTTACAGACTTTTAAAGTTGGAAGCAGGTTGACGAGGAATCCGATCATAATCGAGGACCAAGTACCCAGCGGGCGCGGGTAGACGTGCGGTGCCGGGCGAGCGCGTATGTCGATATCGGCCAACTTTAAAAGTCTGTAACTTCTTAACTAAGTGCGAGCGG
This sequence comes from Adelges cooleyi, assembly GCF_023614345.1. Classification (NCBI taxonomy): domain Eukaryota; kingdom Metazoa; phylum Arthropoda; class Insecta; order Hemiptera; family Adelgidae; genus Adelges; species Adelges cooleyi. The sequence continues at coordinate 786,765 of NW_026096002.1, forward strand.
GGCAAAATATTTACATATTCGTATTCAGTATGCAAAATACTATTAATTAAAAAAAAAAATTAAAAAAAGGGTGTCCGGTAAAGTAGACTTACACCGAAGATAACATTTTAGAAAGAATGTCAAATCCGTTTTAAAATAATATCCTTATAAATATAGTTATTACCGTTATAAAAAATTTTAACATATATTTTCAAACAATATACTATGATGTATTGAAATGATGAAATTTTATAAATCGTTTTCTTATACAAACACTGTGACACGAGAGTTTTATGTATAGAGAGATTTCGTCCAAGTCAAAAAAGGATTATTTAGCAAAATGATATAGATTTTCTGTGTACAAAATTGTTTTTAAAGTTTTGTTTTAAAATCGTTAAAATTAAAAACTTATAAACGTGCAAAAATTTCTCATTATTTTAACTTAATTTTTAAAGGGAATATTAGAGTTTTTTTTTGAACATTTTTCTTCACTTAACCTTGTCAGACCCTCGAGTTAATATAGTGTACCTACTTTAAATAAATAAATAAATGTATTAATCTATAATAACATCCATTTAGACCTAGGCTACACTATAGTGTACTAGCAAGAACTTTACAAGATAATTCTAAAACTTTTTTAAAAATATTTTGTACGTTTTATATAGATTACAATAAAACATAAAACTGATAAAAAAAATGTTTTACAACAAAAAATGTTGCTGAGCTTGATAAGGTTACGCGGATAATGACAACCTATTTTTTATATAATATTTATATTAAATTTTAAATGTGTATGCAAGTATCGAACAATCAATAAATTATAAATGCTTTTTACAAAATCTAATAAGAAAATAGATTTTTCCAACATTTTAGCATTAAAATGTGTTTTTATTATAAATATAGGCATTTATTTTCTAGACCGCAGCTACGCTCTTATAAAAATAGAAATCATTATTTGCAAATTTCTGTAATCCGATTTTAATTTTTTTTTGTGGTTTTATTTTCAATTTTTTTTTATTTGGAAAAAACTGACTAATATTTTTCTTAAAAATTAAGTAAAAGTAAAAAAAAAATTGTTTTTAATTTTAACGATTAAAAAAAATAAAATTGTTAACTTATATGAATTTAGTTCCCTACAAAGTTTCTTTTTTTCATCTTTGTACTGCTCAAACTTTTTAAGTTATGATCATAAAAAATCCTTATTACTGTTTCCTTATTACTGTTATATAATTAAACATTTACGAGTTTAACAGAAATACTTACTTAAATTGTAGAGTTGGTAAGAGGTTCTTGGACAACAATCGACTTGTTCAGCTTTTGAAACTAAATATACTGCTTGCGACTTATGGTTGGGCTTATACTTCGACCAGAAAAACAGAATTCTAATAGGCTTTTGTATTGTAACTATGTTCATTTATTTACACAACAGTTTAATTTTTTTTTTGCAATTTATCGTGTACATGCGTTACTTAGGAAGCGGTGTTTAGATTATTTTATTCCACACACTACTGCTAAATAAGTATAGTTTTACAAAAACTGTTTCAACGATTACAAATATTGGAATTTGAAATAAATCTAGCGGTATTGAAATACTAAAATTCAAATAACATAAATTATATAATGATGTGTTATAATTAATTAGAATTGACTAATAATTTCCTGCAATAATTTATAACAGAGTACCGTGTGTTAATTGTGTTTAATCTAAAACAAAGGCCAGACCTTTGAGTTGTTAAACGATCTTGAATTAATTGATTAGACGGCTTTTGGTTTAGTTAATAGTTAGCATCACAAAACTGTGTAAAGGTAGACTTTTAATCAACCTCAGCAAGTTTACTACTATAGCTACCTAACCTACCTTGATTGTAAATAATAATCAACATTTACAATTTACAACATTATATTTGTCTACAAATTGTGAATAACAACAATATGTCCTTTTTCTACGAGCCCTGACCCCACTTTGCTTCTTTATTTTTTAGTTTAAAATGTTTTTAAGTCGGAAATTGCTCAGACTTAAACGCCAATGCAGTTCACAAAATTGCCATAATTTTTGATTATGATGTGTATTTGTGCATTTTTAGATAAAACGTGTGTACAATAAGTAAACAAATGAACAAAACCTTTCTAAAAATTATTAATCTAAAAAAAGACATGTTTTTCGTTGTGATGATATTTTTCTCAGTATTACCTGTATAGATATCGTTCGTATCAAGGTGGATTTATCAGGTGTTAACACTCGCTACCCATTACCGTACGAAAGGTTGATGGACAATATCGCACCAGTTGAACACTCTGATAGATCGCGTTGGTTACCCGATAAAGTCTCAACAATGCATGTACAGCATACGCAAAATTGATTTAAATTAAAGTTATTTACATCAAATATCAATTATACTAAAGTTTTATTAATTTTGGTTGTTGTAATACATTTACAATACATTACGAAATTTATTAAAGTGTTATGTAGAATTAATTATTTCAATTAGTAATTAGTTTTGCCCAAATAGGTAACCTTTTGGCTTCTGCATTAATAATTGCATACCTTCCTATACTGCATTAAATTACTATATTTGAATTTACTTACTTGTTGTTAAAATGTTTTATAGCAATATTTAAAAAAAATTGTTTATCAATGTTGAACTGAGATATTACTCAGTACAGCATTGATAAATATTAGTTAAGTGTCATGCTATTCACTTCATTGCGTTGGATAGTATAATCATGTTGGTTATGTATTTATCGGCTTGGTTTCTCTATTACTATGTAGAAAATATTATTGGATCATTCCCTGCTCTTAACTTATTAAATTTAACAGTTTCTCGGTCGTTTTAATGTACAAACAAAACCGCAAGGCTGTATTTGATGTAAATAATGTAAAACACGTGCGAAGATACGCACTTGTGCCGAAATACGTCTCTCTTACTTTAATTTTTGTAAAGACAAACTTTTATACTTAAACGGCTCGTCATACGTTTAAGATATACAAAAAGTTTAAGTTTTCATTTTTTTTCTCGATTTTCAATGAGTAAGGATGAACTTTTTAGAACGATATACAATATACTTCAATATTTAATTTTCAAGCTGTGTTTTAAAAGTTGCAAGTCCACAAAATGTGTTTACAAATTAATTAATTAAGTGTGATACATTTTAAGTACATTTGGCGAACTTGCAAATTAAAAACACAATTTGCTAAATAAATTGTTAACAAAACACAATTAAATTAGTTAAGTGTCATGCTATTCACTTCATTGCGTTGGATAGTATAATCATGTTGGTACCAAATTAGGCAAACTTTATTTTATAATTATATTTTGGTGCAATTTACTTTTTTTTATTATAATTATTATTGTAGGAAAACTATTAGTTGTTCTCTGGATCTAGTTTTATAATAATTGTATAGAAAAAAATTATATTTTAAGACTTATTGAAAAAAATAAATTATAATTTCTGTTATTAACGATAATATTATAGCTTTTCCTTCAGTCTATTTATCAAAAATATGGACCAGTTCTCTTTTTTTTTACTAGGTATTTATGAAACATCTAATAAATTTAAAATATATAATAATATATATTTGTATATAGAACAATTTTAACGAGTAGAACGTTTTTTTTTTTTACAAATTGTACAGAATTCTTTAACCAGAGTCCTAAACCCGGGTTTCCGATTGATAATGTGTTAGATTTTATTTTATGCATTGAACTTTCGTTGTATGAAATGCGCTAGTATATTTTTACCTTAAATTCAAATCAATATGGAACAACATATGAGTAGCAATAATAGAACATATAAAAATCGTAATAACAGTCAATGCACCTAGATTTTTTGTAAAAAAACACTTCTCTAAATTAATATAGAATTTAGCACACAATAAAGCGTCGCAAAAAAAATTGAAATCGATATTCTTTTAGATTTAAAATATTATGTATGATTAATTTTCGTACCCTGAATTATTCTTATTTAAATTATATCTAAGGCAATCCAATACCCTAGTGGTTGACCAGCCAGGATACTTTTTTCGACAACTGACTATATATATATGTATAATGAATATACACTATTTAATTTATTCACTGAACATTATAACTCCATTTAGGTTATGTTACCTCTAACATAATAACCATTAATATGAATTATTTGTTGGAAATATAAACGATGAACATATCAGTCAAATTTTCACAGACATTTAATAAAGGTAGAAATATAAGGAAAGGATTTAGAAGCAGAATAAAATAGTTGGAAGAGATTAGATAAAAAAAATATAACTTTACATAATCGGTAATTTTTTTTTAATGGTAAACATGACAAAAACAGAAATAAACTTATAATATTATGTACTTACAAAAAAATGTATTACGTGGAATATGTTTTTGACAAAATCAGCCGACGGTTCTTTTTCCGTCAGCTTAATTTTATGAAAATGTTTTACAATTTCTGATTTTATAACGTATATAGAGACAATAATAAGATAAATTACAATATATTATTTAATGAACAGAATACAGATGCCAGTGTTTAACTAACGTAAATCACCCCAACCCATCTCAAAACTAGGTCGAAGTGTGGATGGTTCTTGACGTTCAAGTTGTAACAGTCTCTCAAGTGATTCCACATCATCGGTCCTGTACATCTTTCTGGCTTCATTTTTATCCATTAGGCTACATGTACGGATAGTTGAGTCAATTTGAATTTCTTTTATGTATGATTGTGGATCTTGTGAGCTCAAGTATAATCCTAGCAAACGACACTTCGGTAATAAAGATTCATTATTCTCTACTTCTTGCATAGATCCTGATCAAAAATTAAAACATTTTTTTTTAAATTTACTAATATTCGCTTACCAGTTACTTTTTTTTGTGGTGCAAGACAAAACTGTTTTATTTGTTAATACGATGTGATAAAAAAATAATACAATAATTTTTATAATATATAGAGTAGCGGTTCTTTACCCACGGTCGGAAACCGTGACAACTTATACATGTCTGGTCAATTGTTCACATATCTTATCAGTAGAATACACTTTGGACAAATTTTTTTCCAACCTAATATTCCCATATTATATTATATTATCATGCCCAAAAAAAGTGCGTATATATTATATGTATGCATATTTCATAAATCTATAGTATTTTGAACTGATTAAATTATTATCTTGTATTTTTACTCTTATGTCTTTATAGAAGTACAACAAAATGATAATGATAATGTGAAGACACAGTTGGCTTTTAGTACCTAAAAGTTTAGGAAAAAAAAATTCTCTAAATATTTATATTTTCCGAGAAATGAGTGTCTTACGTTAGTCGGATCACTCTGTATATATTTATATATAAATTATAGAGCCGCAAGGGCACTCTCCTAGAGTGACGGGTTTAATGACCCCGCGTACCCTAGTGGCGTTGGGCCCCCTATTATTGGAGTTTTAGGGCGGGGCTAATCACCCAACCCTTTTAAATAAAATTCTTTGATTTTAGAAAAACAAACATTGCCTCGGAACGTGGAGCTTACGGATTTATGTATTGGAACCTGTAACATGCGATCAATGTATAAGAATGGAACTTTGACGACAATCGTATCGTGTGAAACAAATTGATTATGTTTGCAGCAGCAAAGAACATGGTCGTAAGCATTACAATGTTTCCACACAAAAACATTCACAAACAGACTTGGATATCACCTTGTGAGAGGATAAGAAACCAAATAAATCATATATCGTTGACTGGCGATCTCTGACCATTTCCTGGTAAAGGCAAAGAGCAAACTAAAGAGTTTAATGAAATGGCAGAACAAAGAGAGTTAAAAACAAAATCAACAAAGAGCTACTGAAGGAAAACCAAGCCAAGGAATATTAGGAAAAATTAAATAACTATCTTTCCAATTTGGAATATAAAACAATTTTAGACAAGTTATGGGGAACAGTAGAAACAGCGGTAAAAAAACCGTAGAAGAAGTATTGGGTCATGATTCTCAGAGAAGGAAAAAAACCATGGTTTAATGATCAGTGTAAAAACTCCACGAAAGACAGGAATAAAGCCCAATTATAAGCTTTACAGGACCCATGATAAGAAAATTAACGACTACTAGCCATGAAACTGCAAGAGGTAAAATGAACAATAAGGATGAACAAATGAGCATGGGAAAAAGAAAGAATACAACTCATATAAAATAGTAGAAAGAATAATGTGCGAATATTTTTTGAAAAAGCATGAAGTTAAATAAGGATTTAAACGTAAATCATCAACGATTGGAGGAGAAAATGGAACGTTATTGATCAAAAATGGAGAGATAGCAGATGAGTTAAAAAAAACGTATTAAACCAACATAATAAAAGGACAATTATAGAAGAATGTGACTCAGTAGAGCAAAACAAAGAACCATCAAGAACAGAGGTAGAAGTTGGTTTGGAAATGCTCAAAAACGGAAAGGCGGCTGGAGAGGATGAAATAATTTCTTAATGCCTCAAAAAAAGAGGACAACAATTAACTAATCAGATACACAATTTGATTATTAAAGTATCGGAACATGATTAAATACCATGCCCGTGGCTTATATCTGTTTTATGTCCAGTTTTTAAAAAGGTAGACCCTATGGATTGTATATATATTTATTTGATAGTATTCAAAAACCATACAACTTAATATAATAATATTTACCTAGTAAACGACGTCGAATTATAATTTTTAAAGCTTCAAAAACGAGTTTCCTTCTCCTAGCTACAATGGCGCTCAGTTCATCGGTTTCTATGAAAATGATTATCAAATGACCCGTGTTCCCAAGATATCATAAAAATAAATAATATTTTAGTCGCTATTTATACATAATTGTTGCATTGCATTTCAAAGAAGTGTGATAAAACTAACTTTTTGTACAACCACTTATTAGCGTTGATACTCAACAAATGTATTCTTTGTAAACTTGAAATCCCAAAGATTATAATTCACATAAATATAGTGGCCAACTTTAAGTTGATGAGGTGCGATAATATTCGTTTTTCTATTTTATTTACAATCAAAATATCACCTTAAATTTTTACTAAGTCTCACTCTCCCTCCTTCTCTCCTCGACAAAAAGTCGAATTTTTCAAAATTGTTATGTCATATACAAAATAAATAAATCAAATCACATATGAAGCAATTATCAACTCTAAATAGAGGCTGTTTACTATCAAAAAAATCGTAATTACGTCTTGAATATCTTGACATCCTTAAGCCTGTAACAAATACATTAAAATATTATTAAGCATTTAATAAATCCCAGTTGACATATTTTATACATATCATTCACTTTATAACTGAGAGTAAGTAGACCAATATTTATAAATGCAAAATATTATTTTATATTCTATAATGATAAAAATAAATGTTTTTCATTCTAATTCAAATGTTTTTTTTAATAGCTTAAATATTAAACATAATATATAGCAATATGACTTAAAGTTATAAATCGTAACTACAAAAATATGTAACTATTTTTTTTAAATTTTATATTTACTTGTTATTGCTTCCATGTCGCGTAGCATTATTTCGAGGAAATGATTGGCTTCTAAAACAAAAGAAACTTTAATATATATTCGTATTTGTTTTATTGAAACCGATATGTCATATTGATATTTTTCAATTGGTACATATGACTATTCTCAAAGTATTTATAATTAATAAATATTGAATAAGTAAAATAAATATGAAATATAAAATGGGGTTTTTACTTAGCAATTTTGGTAGAGTTTGTTCTTCTAAAATTTAAACAAAAATCTTGTGTGCATTAAGAATAAAAAACAGTTGTGTAGAAACGCTTCCATAAAGTGCAATAATAAATTATTACCCTCTATTTCACGGATAAGATCCCTTTTGTCTGAAATTAACAACACATAAATCAATTCTATTACATTTAATTTGCTATTCTATTACAAACAGTAAGACGAATTGCAAGGTAGAAAAATCATGTGTATTAATTATTCGGAAAAAATATACTCCAATATATATTCATTACGATAAAAGTTTCTTTCGAATATTCAATAGGAATGAAATATTAGAAATTTTTTTATAAAATTCAACAAAAATTGTTACCCGGTACAGTGATCAAAAAATTAATTTTTCCTGAAATTAACATTATATAGATTAATGATATTGAATTGGATTTGCTATAGTAAATTATTACATTGTATAATTATAAATTGAAAGACGAGGTCAAAATAGAAACAAATTATATTATATAGACTAGGGAGTCCTTATAAAATGGAATGACTGAATTGATGCAGTTTTTGGGATGAGAATAAAATATATTTATCTGACGAGGTTGCTAGATCTAACATCAGTATTTTTTCATAAAGCCTTTATTTAGATTTCGGTGAAAAATATAATAATTATGACACTTATCAATTGCATAAAGATAAACTTGACATGCATTTTTTTATATTATTTTCAAATATTTTTTTCTACTCTTGTCTTTATTTTTTTTATTAATAATATACTTATGATTACGGAAATCTTGGTAGTTAAGATCATCATTGATATCATCAACCATTGCCTCAATTAGATACTCCAATGCATCTAGAATAAACAAATGAAGATTTTTGCTATACTAAAATATTAAAATTAAATTAAACTAAGTACCATAAAAATGTTTAGAATAATTTTAAACCCGACTATTTCTCCGTCGATTAGATTATTAGAAATCGCTAATTTATACATTATATTACTATGTACACTGTTCTACATATCCGGTGCATTTTTTTTAACTGTTGATAAAAACTATAATTTTAAATTTACTGATACCTTGACTATAAGGTACATATAACAAATCGTCTATATATATTAGTGTATTATTTTAAATATAATATCTTACTTGTTTCAGTTCCATTTTCTAAAGTTAAATTCTTTGCATAAGCTTTTGTCATGAAATTAGCTATGTTACATAATTTTAAAAATATGTATAAAAACAGTGGATTTTAAAAACTTAAAAAACATTTATTTATAAAATGAAATTGTTACTGACTTGTAACGTAAACAAAATCCAAATACATATCTGTAAAAAAGTGAAATATTGAATTTATTTCAAATTTTAACTACTTTAAGTAATTGTGAAAATCAAAAAATTACTCCAATCAGATGTCACAATATCCATGAAGAAAAAAAATATCAATACACTGAAGACGTTCATTTTTTTCTACGAAAAACAAATAACAAATAAAAAACAGTTTGTACTAAAAACTGTTGTCTCTAGTTTAGAGGTGTGAAGGTTATGGTTTTACGAGACAGTTTTAGGATGATAAATAAATTAACAAATAAATATATATACTAGCTGCCCGTGTACCCTGCTTCGTACGGGTTAAGAAATACAATTGAAACATAGTACTCACAAGTTATACAAATTATTAGTTTATTATTAGTTATTATTATGATTATATTTTATTATCAAACTCCAACTCCATCACCATCTCTATTCCTATCCCCATCCCTATGGAAAAAATGGTCAACGTATTAATGCCCGACTGGTTTGCTGTCACTATCAAATTTACGGTTTCGTTTTCATCAACAATAGTGCTGTTCTCGAGATTCATGTACAGGACTCTGTGCTGTCCTGATTCTTTGGGCTATGTTTTGAAATGTTACAGTCAAGGTGGTAATCTATCGAAGACTAAAATGGTAACTAAAAAATATGATATGTAAAACCATCGCTTTTTTACCAGAAACTATGAATAAATATGATCAGCTGTCAACCGTCCATTTGTCAGCTGATTAGCTGTCAGCTGTGATATTTGTCTAAGTAGCGCCATCTATTGGAATAAACTTTCACTAAAACCTTAATCTCTCAAGTTGGACCAAATTACACACAGTAAAAAATTCATATATATATAAATATATTTATAAATTTTTTACCAGACCCATAATATTTCCTAGATCGTTGAACTGATTTTTTTGTAAGGTAATAATCTAACTTGAACGATACTTTATTTGGACAAAATTATAGCTATTTCACTGATAGACAAAAATAAAAACGATTCTGTTAACTATTTAAATTACATTTTAACAATTAACAAAAAAACGAAAAACGAGGATTATAAAAATATTCTTTTTTGTATATGATCCCAAAAAAAAATCATCCTCTAGAAAGTTCTGATGACTTTTTCTAAATTAAAACGTATATCTAAGAGGTATTACAATTTTTAATTAATTTTAATCGTTTTTTGATTAATAAACACTAATATATTTTCCGTATGGTATAGGTACCATTTGAATTCAGTTAGGATTGAATTCAAACCAATAAACCGAATGGTCGACATCTTTATATAATATTAACCATTAGAGTATCTTTCAGATAAGTAAATACAGCGCGCTTTTCGAAAATTCTCTACCCGTTTATAATAATCCCTAACAAAAGCCTAACAGTAAAAAAACCCAAGTTTCAAACCCCCTTCCAAAAATTTCAACCTATCAAAGTAGTATATTTACATTACGGCCAAGTCTGCTGTTTCTTTAGTTCATAACCACACTTCACTCCTACTTTCATGAGCAACACTGCTACTGCTCTATTATTTGTATTGCTTAACACTTGGCCAGTTTGACTTGACGATGGTCTTTGGCAGCAAGTAATGAAGAAACAATTACAGAACTCTTGTCACATTTAAAAGCAGAATTCGAGGTAAAAGTGAGTAATTTTGAACACTTTCTTAGCATGCAAATAAATCAATTACCCAATCGTCCATTATTTGAGCATCAATCGAATTATGCTTTAAATGTGATTAAAGAGTTTAACATGCATGAGGCAAAGGAGTTGTCTATACCTATTGATAAAATGAATTCAATTGACCAAGATAAAGAATTAAAACAAACGGGTGATCAAATTCCATACCGACAAGCGGTCGGGTGCTTATTGTTTTTATCAACAGTAACGAGACCAGATGCAGCATATGCTGTTAGCTATGTTGGTCGTTTTTTATCAGAGCCAAAACAAGTACATTGGAGCATGGTAAAACCTAATTTGCGCTATTTAAAACGAACCAATAATTATGGGTTATGTTTGGATAGTACTAAACAGTTGTGTATGGAAATTTTTAGTGATGCGGAATTTGCAAATTGTGTCCAAACTAAGAGGTCAACATCAGGATATGTATTTAGACATCAATCAACTATCATTTCTTGGACATCACATCGACAACAAACGGTAGCCTTATCAACCACAGAATCGGAGTACATAGCTGCTTGTGAAGCGATTAAGTCAATGATATAGTTAACTCATTTGATATAAAGTTTAATTTTATTAAAAGATATTCAAACAATTTTATTCATTGATAATCAAAGAGATTTACGTTTAGTGAAAAATCTGGAGTTTCATCGACGAACAAAACACATTCAGACGCGGTATCATTTCATTCGAGAGAAGTACTAGGAAGGTCTATTTCAACTACAAAATATTGACACGCAGATTCAGGTTACAGACATCCTAACTAAACCATTGCCAAAACAGAGGTTTGAGATGTTACGGTTAACAATGGGAGTCAGTCATTTGAAGGAGAAGGTGGACCTATAGATATTATTCATTGAGGTAGGGTGTTGAAATATTCAATAAATAATTTATATTACATTCTTCTTAAAATGTAAGTGTTCATTAATATTGTTTAGATAAACTTGTTTTCTTAATAAGTAAAATATAATGGCGTAGTTTATATAATCAGCCAATCAGTTGTTATTAAAAAAATTCGCGTGTAAATTGACGTCAATTGTAGTATTACATTGTATACAATTTTTGTTCTAGAATATTCTTTTAGTTTTATATAAAAGGGAGATCCGGGGATATCTTATTTACTCATTTTTTTTATAATGTTTGTGTAAGCCAACTGTGTATAACAAGTCTTTATTTATTACTATACAACTTGTGTTAATTTTTATATTATCCAAATCCACTCCAACACTCAAATTCCAACAATTGTTAGCAACTTTATAATGATTTCTACCTTTTTAACAATAATTTATTTTCTACAAAGGTATTAAAATCGCATACTGAATAGATATATACATAAAACTGGAATGCTATTAATTAAGACCTTAGTCTAGTCATGGTAGCCTTAAATACCGGTATAGAGATTTGAACAGGATTTAATAAAGCAACATCATTTTTAAAATTTGCATATTTTGAATAAAGAAGTAACGAAAATCATTTTCGTCGCTTTTTTTTTTTTTGCATGAAGTAACTTGAGGCGGAAATCCATCTATGTCCAATACACTTGTTATGGCATTTATTTTTATTTTTGTAGTTTTGTTCAGTTGAATCATTATCATTTAAAAGTCAACTCTAGCTAAAAAAAAAATGTTCTGTAACTTCTATTACTGTGATCTCCACTCTAGCCCTTGGTTTGATACCAAATTAATCATGAAATTTCTATTCAATAGTTGGTACAGAAATAGAGAATTTTATTAATTATATACTAAGAAATATGCATTAAAAATAATGTATTATAATATTATGTAATATGACAACTGATTCGGTAGCAATAATTAAACTTTCATAATATAAAATATTGGCTATACTGTAACGGACTAAGCTCTCCAAGCACATGCGTGATTGACCTTCTGAAGTGTTTGAGCTCGTGAGATCTATTATTTCTAGATAATCTAACCAAAGAGGCATTTTTTTTATGAATTTAGAGGAACTAATTGTTTAATCAACCGACTCGATATTTTATGCCAGTGGATACAAACTTATAAGGCAAGTAAGCCTACCTTTTATAATTATAACATAATTATTATTATATAGAATGTCTGTAACAGAGTCCGCCGCCCACAATCAATCATTAAGTAAAGGCTATCAGTCTCTTACAAATTAAAATAGTGTTCATTAAATTAAAAAACAATGTTTTGCAATATTAGTTATAGGTATTAGGTGTATAGTTCATCAGATAATAATTAATAAACTGATAAAAAAAATATGAGTCGGCTAAAATACGGATCGAATAAAATATTTTTAGTCGATTTATTTTGTTCCAAAAATTGTTTTCAGCTACAATACTGTTCTGTTAATTTATAGTTCAGTAGAAATACACTTCTTTTAGTTTGTGTTTCTGATCATTTATTTTTCGGCGAAAATATTTTTTGGTAAAAAAACGGTTCTGCCGATTTATTTTTGGTTTTTTTACGTGCTCCCCGAATTTCTATAATTCGGGTTTAATTTTGTATTTTTGTTAATTGATATTTTATAATTATTTTTATTTTCTTTTGATGTAAAATAATCTAGTCTACAGTGTAGAAAATATCATTTTTCAAAAAGAAAATTAATATTTACCTTAAATATTAAACTAGTTTTTGCATGTTTTTAATTTTGAAAATTCTATTTGGCGATTAGAGAAAAATATTAAAAATAAAAAACTGTATACGTGTATTACGCTAATTTTAGTTCTCTGCAAAGTGAAATTGTTTTCAACTTTTTAAAGTTTAAACTTTTCTTATTAACTTTTCTTCATTATAACTTAAAGTTATAATGGAAAATCTTAATCATTTTACTAAATATTGAATTTTTGACTTGGGGTAAAAAATATATATTTTTTTTATCTTGGTTGTATACGCAAGTCTACATCATCAGTGAGATATTATGAAAACGATTTTAAAAACTGCCCATTTTCACTACACATCCTTTAGTACAATTCAATCCAAATATCACAAAAAACCAATGTCTATTATAGAATTCTCTCCAAAATGTGGATTGTGTAAAACGATTAAGAATCGATAAAAAAATAACTAGCAATACAAAGTCCTTATTGCTGATTTTAACATTATTACTTTTGACTCATTTGGCTCATGTCTTTTTTTAGTTTTACCGAAATAACATTTTTTAGAGTTTAATAGAAATACTTACTTAAATTGTGGAGTTGGTTAGAGGTTCTAAGACGACAATCGACTTTGTCAGCTCTTAAAACTAAATGTTCTACTTGCGAATTATCGATGGGCTTATACATCAACCGAAAAACCAGAATCCTAATAGGTTTTTGTAGTTTAACTGTATTTGTTTATTTAAACAAATGCTTAATATGCTTAGAATCGGTGTGGAGCTGAGAAGTTATTGTATTGACAATACCTCAATATTATGTGTTTTTTTTTTATTTTTGTCTGTACTCACGATATCATAACAGAAATCGTACCCAAAATGTTCTTTATTAGACCAAAATTTAAAAAAAAAAACACCGCTTCCTCTTCAAAAATCGAGATACACACCAAAAACAATAACATATTTTTTAATAGAAATCTACAATACTTTATTTTATACCTTATTAAAAATAGTCTTTTATAGTAGATTGTGAGTTCATAAAAACGTTATAATAATAAAAAAGCAGTTCCAAAATTCTGTGGAATATTCTTTAAATATAATGCTACCAATAAATATTGATAAACTAAAAAAAAGATCATAAACTCGTTCCTCTCGAAGGCAAAGAAGGGATAACAGTTTTAGGGATTGAGGTTTGAAAATTAGAATTGTATTGGACTAAACTGGTTTAAATGTACTATCTACAAATTCGCATAGAAGCGTTTAATTAAAAGTGATTTTATCAGCTATCGTAACACAGTTTAACATTATTTTGAAAACTATGTGATCAATTTCATAAAATATATTATCTACTCCCAACAAACTGTATGTTCTACTAATAGTTTTTTATTTTGGTCGTTTTTAGATATCATAACTCCTGTAGACCTGTGTCTCCGTCCCTACTATGGCCCAATCCCACTGTACTGGGGTTATTGTTGTTATTTTTTCAACAATATCATAAATGCATCACATAGAATTTAAATTAATTTAGGTTAAAATTAGAGTTTAAATATTTGTATACAACACAATTTAAAGAGGTGAATGTTTTTGAGGTCATCACGTTACTTTTTCTCTAAAATTTCGTCAAGCATAAAAGTTACAGCTTTTCAACACAACCATTAACCATTTAATTAATGGTGTATTTATTTATGGTTTACTTTCCAAATAATATATGTATTATTATGCTATAATTGTTAATTGTCGTGGCCATTTCAACATCCAAATTATTTGTATGAATTTAAACAATAATATTATACAACAATTGATAAAAATATCTAATTTTCACTTGTACTATACAAAAAGTATAGCATCCCCATGCTCTCAGATGGCGCCTCCAAATATTTATGTAAGCTTAGGACCTAGATAAAAATTATGTTTAGAGAAGTTATGGGAAAGCGTTTGTAGAATGGTAATTTTCTAAAAACAGTGATATAAATTCAAGCGGCAAGGTCATAAGGACATATAATTTGGTTTTACACTGGTACACCTGAACATCTAGTTGCACCGATGCAATCAAGTAAGATGTGATCATGGTTTCTCAAAACTGAGATATGTAAAAACCAAATTAAGGAGCACCTCGTCATTTATTAGACAGTCATAGAGTCATGTATATCGAGAAAGGATTTTTAAACGGTGTAGACTAGGATGAAACAATCAATAATGTGGCTAATAAAAGTAAAATGGTATCAATATTGTTAATTTTTTTTTATACACTAGTTGATTTGTATTATTAAAAATGTTAACGTTTCTCATATTTATTTTTTAATTTTTATGTTAAGGGCTGTATGATAACGGAGCGAAGCGAGCAAATTTCAGGCGTCCCCTTTAAAATGTTTTCCTAAAAAACTACCTATCAGCTCCTTAAATTGGAGAGAGGGGGAGCTCTAGGAAACTTCAGGCCAGTTAAAAACTCTTAGAGCTCTATGAGAATTTTGTCAAATTAAAAAATGTTACCCAGGGGTATGCCTTTATGAAGTTTATCAAAAGTATAAGAAAATTAAATTTAACATATTTTTTTTTTTTGCTAAAAATTATATTTAGGTCGAATAGTATTCACTGTTAAATTTTGGTTCTGTGTTAAGTTAGCCGTTGTTTTTGTGTTCAAGACTCAGCTATACCGTGCAGTGTACACAATCGCCCATTGTTTTCACTAGCTATGCTTAACAAAAAAATTCAATAACAAAATACGATGTAGGGATCGGTTGCAATCAACTGTATACATACAATTTTTTTTATTTTTTTTTGTACTCACGATATCACCCAAGCCAATAAACTGATTTTTTCGTGTAGCAATTTTATAAAGCAGAAATCAATTAAACAGAAAATAATATTAATAAAACACCCCCTTCCCTTTAAAAACCGAGAAACACATAAAAAAAATTACATATTTTTCAATATAAAATTACAATGCTTTCTAGCTTTTTAATAAAGTAGATTAAAAAATGAATCTACAAATAACGTTTTTATGCGCCTTAAAAAGTATAAAATAACCCTCGGGGGTCTTGATAACCAAATAGGACAGGTGAACTAGAAAAACATAGGACGCATCTTTCTACTTAGATATTAAAACCTAAGCTTTCATGTTAATGCTAATAAATGCATTAGGTTGTCTCTCATAATGCTGTCTCTCTAACCGAACGGATCAGAAAGTGATAGTATGACTTTTTATCGGAAATGAAATTTAATGGATTTCCGTGCCACTTGCCATAAATTTCATTGCAAATTGAAAAGACTTAATTGCTATTCTCTCCAAAGTTTGTTTTATGTAGGTTGCTTCAATTTTTTTGTTAACTTCTTACTTGCTTAACATTTAAAGTAATGTGGTGCTCAAATTTACATGACATGTCATTAAGTATTATTTTATTTAGAAGAGAAAAGAGGATGTGCATGAATTATGAGTTAAGGTAGTTATTAATGAGAAGAGAATGTTATTATATATTCAGACGTGTGAAGTAGTAAAGATGCGCTCCACGTTTTTCTAATTCACCTGTCCTATTTGGTTATCAAGACCCCCGAGGGTTTTTTTATACTTTTTAAGGCGCATAAAAACGTTATTTTTAGATTCATTTTTTAATCTACTTTAGTTATTTTGTTCTTTTTCGTTTTCGTATGAACGTATCTATATATTTAAATGTACAATGCTATATAATGAATATACATATAATTATACATATATTTTACATATAAATAATATTATTACAATATTATATAATAAAATCAGTCCATTTCGTTTGTAAGCGGTGATTACATTAGAAAAGGCTGCATGGTCAGAAGGATTATCATAAGAAATAGTAATCAATTTAAAAGCTTATAATTTTAGATTTATTACTGTATAAACTATCATAAAAGTTGAAATTAAGTTGTAATTACTATATAAATTATCATAAAAGTTGAATAAAAGTTGTAAGAAAATGCAAAAAAGTGTAATGATGGGAACTGGTTTGAATATATTTCTTTATTTTAATTGTATGATTTTAAAAAAAAAAATGATACAACAGTTCATAAATATATCTAATTTTCCCTTGTACTATCTAAAAAGCATAGCACCCCCATTCTTTCAGACAACGCCTTCAAATATTTTTGTAAGCCTAGGACCTAGATAAAAATTAAATTTAGAGAAGTAATGTGAAATCGATTGTCTAAATGGTATATTTCCAAAAACAGTGATATAAATTCAAAGTGGCAAGGTCATAAGGGCATAAAATTTTATTTTACACTAGTACACCTGAAGATCTAGTTGCACCGCTACAATCAAGTAAGATATGATCATGGTTCCCAAAACTGAGATATGTAAAAACCATACAAAGGAGCACCTCGTCATTTATTAGAGAGTCGTAGGGTCATGTATATCGAGATAGGGTTTTTAAACGGTGTAGACTCGGATGAAATAATCGATAAGGTGGCTAATAAAAGTAAAATGGTATCAATATTGTTAATTTTTTTTTATAAACTAGTTGATTTGTATTATTAAAAATGTTAACGTTTCTCATACATAATTTTCAATTTTTAAGTTAAGAGCTGTATTATAACGGAGCGAAGCGAGCAAATTTCAGGTGTCCCCTTTGAAATATTTTCCTAAAAATGTACCTTTCAGCTCCTTAAATGGGAGAGAGGGGGAGCTCTAGGAAACTTCAGGCCAGTTAAAAACTCTTAGAGCTCTATGAGAATTTTGTCAAATTTAAAAATGTTACCCAGAGCTATGCCTTTGTGATGTTTATCAAAAGTATAAGAAAATTGAATTAAACATATTTTTTTTTTTTTGCTAAAAATTAAATTTAGGTCGAATAGTATTCAGTGTTAAATTTTGGTTCTGTGTTAAGTTAGCCGTTGTTTTTGTGTTCAAGACTCAGCTATACCGTGCAGTGTATACAATCGCCCAATGTTTGCACTAGCTATGCTTAACAAAAAAATCCAATAACAAAATACGATGTAGGGATCGGTTGCAATCAACTGTATACATACATTTTTTTTTATTTTTGTCTGTTCTCACGATATCACCCAAGCCACTAAACTGATTTTTTCGTGTAGCAATTTTATAAAGCAGAAATCGTTTAAACAGAAAATAATATCAATAAAACACCCCCTTCCCTTCAAAAACCAAGAAACACATAAAAAAAAATTTACATATTTTTCAATATAAAATTACAATGCTTTATACCTTTTTAAAAATAGTCTTTTTAGTTCCAAAATTCTGTGGAATATTCTTTTAACTTAATGCTACCAATAAACATAGGTAAACCAAAAAAAATATCATAAAGGGATTTAAGTCTGAAAAATAGAATCAGGTTTGCTTAAACTGGTTTGAACCTACTATCGACAGGTTTGCATAGAAGCGTTTAATGAACAGTGATTTTCACACTTAGCATGAACATAGAACATTTATGTATTTTAAAGGGAGGACGGCCAAAGAAATATCTCTCCCACAAAATTTTCTTTAGCCGCCTTCCCTTGAAAATATATAAATGATCTACGTTCATGCTAGGTGTGTATGTGAAAATAAATAGTTATCTGAAACTGGTTATCGACCAGTCAACAATTTTAGTATATTATTCTCAATTTAAAAAGTTAATCAAATATGTACGTGACCTTTTAAGTTTCAAAAATTGACAAAATAAAAAGTAAGTTGGGATGAGGTAAAACCAAAAAATAATTGTGAAAAATTGAGGACACATTGTATAAAAAAAATATGAAAAAAATAATTTTAATTTCATATTTAATGAGATATTGAGTAGTACACGATAAGTGGATCACGCTGTATCTATATATAGCTGAGGATGATAGTTCATATGCAGGAATTTACCATGGTCTATAATTTATTTTTCTTCTAGTTTTTGATTATTTCGATATTTTATTCAAACACAATTAGTTGCCAGAGCAGTATGTTGAGAGCAGATAATACATTTTATGTAATTGTACACATTGTTTTCAACATTATGTTATATTGTGGTACGATGTCTGACTGATCAGCTAAATCTATATGTATAATAAAGCCAGTACAGTGGAATTGTAGGGACGGGGAGGTTACAGTGATAAAATTACTCTCAAATAAACAATTCGATTTGAATCTGTGGTCAGTAGGTTCAAACCAAGCATAGTATAAACCAGCACACTAAGAAAGTTGTATAAGTAAATAGTAGTAGTAAGTTAATTTTGGGTAGGGGAAAGGCACAAGACATATTCCTGTTCCAATATGTTTTCTTCAAGAGAAAGATGGTACTGATTTTTTTACTTTTCTTTTAGAATTTACTTCGAGTTCTGAATTTAATATACCAAATTTGCGGTTGGTAGTAGTGTTGTTGCAGAAAATAACAATTATCAATTTAAGTGGAGATAGTCCATATTAATATTAACCATACTGAAAACAAATTATTAAAAAATTTAAATAACTTTCTTAGATATTTAAATAATTATATGGTAAATAATCAAATATTACTATACACATATATTAGTTATAATTATACAAGTAAGTAAATAGTAGTGGTAAGTTTGTTGAGGGCAGGGAAAGAGCACAAGAGATATTTATGTTACAATGTGTTTCCTTCAAGCGAAAGATGATACTTGTTATTTTACTTTTCGTTTTGAATTTACATCGAGTTCTTAGGCTATCAGAATTAATACATAGACCGGGTTTAATGTAGCCGAAGAAATTCCACCTTGACATTATTGGTAGGCTTCTACACCCGTGTATTTTCTATCGATAATAACTCTAAATTAGTAGAATATTACACAAATCTGGATTTTTTATAAACCTATGTATTTTTCATGGCTTATATGGTCTGAAGTAATTTATTTTTGGTGTTAAGTAAAAACAAGTTTATTTATTAATGCCCTTCAAGAAGCATATTATGATTAGTGTATTAAATTGGATAATTTGGTATCGCCTTTATAATAGTATTTGCTGGGTTTGGTTTTTGTTTTAACCGATAGATTTGAACACAAGAAGCTTTATATTTTTTTTAGTTTAAAACGAAAACACGATATTATTTGAACAATTCACATGTAAATATTTTTCCGGGTTACAACTTAGATTGTACTTTGACTAAGAGACCTCTGTCCCTCGGAATATGCCTTGTTATTTGTAAGGTAGATTGATAAATCATTATAGCCATACAAGAGCCGCAATTTACTTAGATAACAATTTATTAAGTTGTGTTTTCTGATTTATCAAGCTAGCTTCTAAATAACAAGGCATATTCCGAAGGGCAAAAACCTCCAATCTAAGTTGTAATACACGAGCAGAAAAATATTTTACACGTGCATTGTTCAAGTAATAACGTGTTTTCATGTTGTACTACAAAAATTTGAAGGTTAACTGTGTACGAATTTATCGGTTTGAAAAAAACAAAGAGCAGGAAATTTTATACTATCAGCAACACAGTTTGTAAAAGCGATACTAAATTATCCAATTTAATATACCATACATAATATTATGCTTATTCATGGGGTACTATCAAATAAGCTTGTTAGAACTTATCGCCAATTATATATTATTTCAAACCATGTACAAATACATAGTTTTAGAAAAATCCAGATATGTATATTGTTCTGATGGCTAAGGATTAACTGATTTTGTTCTTGTAAAAAAAAAAAAATTACAACATGATAAAGTTAATTTATGCTTATACAAACAAGAACGATTTGCTTAAAACTTCCCAAAAGTCCTAACTCATAACTTCAACATGTCTTTATCAGTTTTTTTTTATCTGTGACTTCTGGAGTTAACTTACAAACAAGAATATTCCCTTCCCCCCAATCTATATAATATAAAATTTTAAAAGTTTAAAACTCATCCCGATTTTGGAGAATTTATATCTTTACAAAGAGATTTAAACCCAAAATTAAAAATGTACTACAATCGTGCATCAAACAAGTATTGAATAATGTCTACTAGTTTTCAAAATAATTGTCATTTTACACATTTCAGAGTACTGTACTGCACCAAAAGATTTAAGCAGCACACTTATAAGACTTAGAAGATATGTGAAAGGTAATTCAGACAGAGAATAAACAAGTTTTATAGTAATGTTTAATTAACACTTTCCCTCTACAAGATAAAAATGTATACCAAAAATTAAAATTTGTCTTAAATTTTACAACTATTCTAATAAGTTATATAATATAAACAATACATTTTTATTTTTCCCTTTAGAAACCGTATTCCAAACGTATCTTAGCATGTGTTGTCAAATTGCCATCTGGACACGTAGGAAGCGGCGTGCTATTATTTGCGACGCTCGGCTCGCATACCGACGCGGATGAATACCCCTGCTCGAAATCATCTGGCCATCGGTGTTCCAACGGTATTTCTTCATTACCGTACTCGTTGTTTTGATTTGTTGGCACTTGTGTGTCAACTCTGGTTTTTTTCCATCGTATTACAATGAAACATGAGCAGCCCGCTATTCTTATACATATTATGCCTGCTGCCAAGACATAATTAATTATAGGTTGTATTCGACGGTGTTTAGCTCGCAGTTGTTCGTCGAACTGTTCTCTCAATTGTTTAACTGACTTCCCAATGGTCGGTAAATCATTAAATTGATTAGTGTTTGTGATTCGCCTTGCATCTACTACTGGAATTACATTTTCATTAGTAAATAAAGTTAGGTCAATTGTCATACTTGTAGTGGGCACAAAGTCTGTATAGTTTTTTGTGATCCCCAATGCAGCCGGTATCAACAGATCGTACGATGCGTATGCTTTGCATGTTTCGGGTAGTGATAAGGCGCCAACGTCGTTTATGGTATGAGCGATGGACTCCTTTTTCCCGTCGCAAGCGATTACAAGCGGTTCTTCGGTCGTTGCGTACAGCCATTGGTTCTTCAGTTGCAATTTGTGAAATAACGTTGTTTCCAGTTGGAAGTACATCATTTCACAATTTTCTGGTAAGTCTTTTGAGTTTTGGAACAACTGTACTTCGCACGGTACTTTATTCTTACGTGGGTGGATCGCCTTGGTTTCAGGGCACAACATAAATGTTTTTGATTTTTTACATCTTAAAATATCTAGATCATTCAAAATACTATAATATTCATGTGTTTTACTTATTGCTACAAAATTATAGTTAGGTTGAATATAGACAAAAATATTATTAATAGTTTTTACAGGAAAAGGTACAATATTATATAATGTTAGTTCTTGTTCATATGTTAATGGTAATTTGATTAAAAACACCATTCTACCATCAGCGTGGTATATCGTGATTTCCGATAATTTTAATAATTCATATATACCTGTTAACCCTAAGTCAATTGGCAAATCCGTTCCACTGGGTAAAGAAATTTTTATATCTTTAAATTGTTCCAAAAGTTCTTTTGGTGATAATATGTTAGGACGAATCAATCCTATTTTTGCATAGTTAATTATTTCTGATAAAGTAAATAATTCCAAAATATTTATCTGTTAACCAATTTTTTTTTTTTTTTTTTAATTTTAACTTTTTTGTTAACTTTTAAACTTCCAGGGCTGACGGATTATCCAATTACCATAAATAATGCCCCAACAATTGTCTTATATGAATTATTAATTACTAATTATCAAAACTTGATATATCATGCTGACTTACAAATAATCCATGATTTTTTCCTTCTGACGCTGGATGCCTTATTATCTTCTTTGCCTTAACTGGATTCTTGACTCTTCTGTAGATGGACGTCTCCACTTGCAGTTGAATCACTGAGGACTCTTGGACTTCCTCTAAAAATCCGACTTCTGACACCAATTTACGTACTGCACCAAAAGATTTAAGCAGCACACTTATAAGACTTAGAAGATATGTGAAAGGTAATTCAGACAGAGAATAAACAAGTTTTATAGTAATGTTTAATTAACACTTTTAAACACAATAATAACTCAAGACAATACTTATAATAGTGACACAGAGTATCAATTAGATCACTGAGTATACCAATTAAGTACTGAGGTCTCTAGCTTAATAACTAATGCCCTTTTATATTAAACTAAACAATGGTTAGTCCTACTACTACTCAATAATAATAACAATAGTCAATAACGATAACGCGTGATTGGGCTATTGGCCAACACGCGTGGCTACAAACAAGTAAAAGTATTACAACATCTATATGGCAATAATAATAAGACTAATAATAACAAACAATAGTATTGGGATTATTACAGTACCTACGTTTAATATAGAGTTGTTTTCGATAGAATTTACACTCGTGTATATTCTATATATAGAGGCCTCTAAATGAATCTACTGTGATTTACCACATAGTTATTTAAGTATCTAAGAAACTTGTTTAAATTGTTTAATCATTTGCTTTCAGTATGGTTAAAATTGATATGGACTATCTCCACTTAAATTGATAATTGTTATGGTCTGCAACAACACTACTGCCAACCGAAAATTTGGTATATTAAATTCATGTAGTCAATCAGTCTAAACCAATTTCATCAATACATTGCCGCATGTTGAGACGTATTCAATTTTCAGTAAATTTATAGCAGTTTTATTCTAAGGTATAATTTATAAGATCACCAGTTTTCAATACTTCAGTTAACTGCAATTAATTCATCATTTATTAAATATTATTTTTTTTTTAGTTACTGTGGCACACTATTGCCGGTAACGGTTTTTTATTAAGTCAGTAAGAAGAATAAGATAAATTCACAAATTCAAAACAAATATCAGTCAACTATACATTTAGTTATTCAGCTAAAAATTTAATTTAATAAAATAATTTAAAAATACTTTATAATTTTAAAAGTGACATAAAGTTTTTAAACTTTAAGTATTTAAACACACATATACTTAGCATATCTATATGTATTTTAATAATTATTAAATACTTATTGTTCCTACTTAAAACATGGGATAATAAAGAATACGATAAATTTCTAGAAGGAAGAAATATATAAATAGTTAGCCCAACTAAATGATTACAGGAACAAATGTGAATTAGTTATTTCAACTACAAATTTATTGTGACCCTTTTATTAAAGACATACTTTTGGACATACTAGTTGAACATACTTTGTATTTTAGGTCAAGTTACCTATTTACTTAAATTTATAGCTCTCACAAGGTACATTTAGTGCCTTATATATTTTGTTATATGAATGAGTTTCTTTTTAAGAAACTTATTCATCAATGATCTCTGACTTGAGGCTCTGTATAATAATATATTTAACATTTTGACTTATTTGGTTCTAATAATATCGGAAACATTTTAAATATTTTATACAATGCTAAACAAAGTTGTTTTTTTAGTAGATATATAATTTACCCGTCTCTGGTGTTTTTTGGAAACATGAACGGTCTGTTATTATACAAATAACATTGCCATTTGCGTCGTAGTATAATACAACTGTTTCTATGAAGCTTGAATAATATTTTTTAAATATGGTATTACTTAAAATATGGACTAATATACGGACACGATCAATTTTTAGCGGGAGTAAGTAAATAAATACTTTGCCCAATTAAATGATTATAGGAACAAATGTGAATTAGTTATTTCAGTATCAAATTTATTGTGACCTTTTAATAACCAGATATTTAATTGGACCTACTTTGTATTTTAGGAGGAGTTACTTATTTACTTAAATTATTAGCTCTCACCTGGTACATTTTGTGCCTTATATATTTTGTTTTGTTTTTTTCTTTTTAAGTTTCTACTTAAGAAAATTATTCATCAATGATATCTGACTTGAGGCTATGTATAATACTATGTTTAACATTTTGACTTATTTGGTCCTAGTAATATCAGGCATATTTGAAATATTGGACAATTTTTTCATACAACGCTAACCAAAATTGTTCTTTGCTAGCGAAATATTTTATCCGCCTCTGTTGTTTATTAGAAACATGAACGTTCTGTTTTTTACAAATAACATTGCCTTTGCGTCATACTTTAATAAAACTGTTTCTATATAGTTTGAATAACATTTGTTAAATAATATATATTATATCCATTTA
Organism: Adelges cooleyi; assembly: GCF_023614345.1. Classification (NCBI taxonomy): domain Eukaryota; kingdom Metazoa; phylum Arthropoda; class Insecta; order Hemiptera; family Adelgidae; genus Adelges; species Adelges cooleyi. The sequence continues at coordinate 811,978 of NW_026096002.1, forward strand.
GGTTTTATTCGAAACATAATAGTTTCTAAAATACTTAATTGTTAATGTTTTTAAAAAGGAAAACTAAAAGTTACAATTATTAAAAAAAATATATTTAATGTACTTAATGAATGATCTGTTTATGTTGAAATAAAATATATTTTATATAGGTATTTTTACAATTGATTTTTGTACCATCCTCCAACACAGAAAATATTACATATTTAAGAAAAAATGTAATAGTTAAAAAAATAAAATTCTATAAAAAAAACCAAAAAGAGTTAGTCTATATAAAATTTGAAATAGACATTCTTTTTCGATTTAAAATATTATGTAGGATTAGTTTTCGTACCCTGCATTGTTCTTATTTCAATCACAGTGAATCCAAACCTGTAGAAATACAAGGAAAGGATTTAGAAGCAGTAACAAATAGTTGGAATAGATTATATGAAAAAATACAACTTTACTTATTCGGTAATTATTTATTTTTTTGATAGACCTGACATGATACAGAAATAGGCTTATAGCATTACGTACTTACTGTACAAAAAAGTATTATGTAAAATAAATTATTGAAAAAATCCTAAGATGGTTGATTTCCCCTCAGCTTAAATATATGTATAATATTTTTTAATTTCTGATTTTATAGTGTATATAGTGATAATAATATAATAAACTCTAATATATTATGTAAGGAACAGAATAAGGAAGCCAGTGTTTTTCTGATATTAGGTTAGTGTGTGGGTGCAGTTTGATGATGTCCGTGTTGTAAGTAATCCTCGAGTGTTTTGATTGGCCATAAGAGTCTATTGTCCATGTACCACCGATTTTCCTGAGTGTATTTTCAGTAGCAGAACAACATATAAAGGTACATGTACGGCTACTTGAGTCAATGTTAACTTCATTTATGTATGATGTTGGCAATTGTGTACTCAAGTATATTCCTATCAAACGACAATTAGGTAATAGAGAGGTAATATTATTCGCATATACGTGGTACAACTAACTTTTTGTACAACCACATATTATTGTTGAACCTCAACAAATGTACTTTTTCTATACTTCAAATCCCGAAGAATTTATTACACATTAACACTGTAGTCTCACTTTCTGCCCCTCTTTCCCCAACAAAAAGTTGAATTTATTACAATTCTTTTTTGACACAAAAAATATAATAAATAAAATTAAGCAAAGATCAACTCTAAAACAAGCTTTAAAGGCTATTTATAATTATCAAACTAATCGTACATACCACCCAAATAATCTCCTGGCATATCAATTCCTGTAACAAACACATCAAACATCAAATTATTCTGCTGTTAATAAGTCCCGGTTTATATATTTTATACATAACATCCACTAGGTCAATTAGATCAATATTAATTAATGCGCAGTATTATTGTATAAATGTAAATTTATATTGTATAACGATTTTTAAACAAACGGTTTAAATTTTATTTCGAATGATTTTTTAAAATCTTAAACATAAAACATATATAGTTTTTTTTTTATTTAAAAATACATTCTTTTTTATATTTACCAAATTTACTCTCTATGTCTTGAATCATTTTGTCGAATAAATCATCATAGACTTCTAAAATTTAAAACAAAATACATTTTAATGTAACCACATATATTTTATTATTGAGACCGATATATCATATTGGTATTTGTCAATAGGACATACTATTATTCTCAAAGTAATTATAAATAAGAAACATGCAATAAGTATAATAAATATATAATATATGAAAAAAGGATTTTATTTTGCATTAGGTGAACTGGAAGTTAATACAAAAATCTCGTGTGCATAAAGAATATTAAACAACTGTTTGGAAACGCTTCCATAAAGTGCAATGAAATGTATTACCTGTTCTTCTCATGAGAATTTCTGTATATTCAATACGATGAGAGTCTCTTTGGCGAATTCAATAGGAATGAAATATTAGAAATAATTTTATCAAATTTAACAAAATGTATTACCCGGTACAGCTGTCAAAAAATGAATATGGCCTGAAATTAACATTAAATTAATAAATGATATTGAATTGAATTTGCTATAGTGAATTAGTAGTTATAACATTATTTATATATAAATTATAAGGCAAAAGTCAAAGTAGAAAAACTATATTATATAGACTAGTTGATGTATTTTATGCGATGAGAATAAAATATATTAATCAAACGAGGTTGATAGAGCTTACATCAGTATTTTTTCATAAAGCTTCTATTCAAATTTCGGTAAAAAATATAATAATTATAAAACTAATCAGTTGCATAAAGTGAACATGAGATGAAGTTTTTATATAATTTTCAAATATATTTTTCTACTGTTATCTTGATGTTTTTTATTATTATTATAACTATGATTACGGAAATTTTGGTAGGTCAGGTCATTATTGACATTATCAACCATTGTCTCTATTAGATACTCCAATCCATCTAGAATAAACAAATGAAGATTTATGCTATACTAAAATATTAAAATTAAATTAAATTAGGTAATACAAAGCTTCTTTATATATTAGCATAATATTTAAAACATTATATCTTACTTGCTTCAGATCTAGCTCCTACAGTTAAATCATTCTTTTCATAAGCAAGTTTGATGCCAATAGCTGTGACACAATTTTAAAAATATGTATAAAAACAGTAAATTTTAAAAACTTACAAAACATTTTTTTTTTAAATTAAAAAACTTGTAATGTGAACTAATTCCATATAACGATCTGTAAAAAAGTGTAATATTGATTTTTTTCAAATTTAACTTCTTTAAGTTTATAACTGTGATAATAAAATAATTATCATAAGGTGCCAAAACTTCCATAAAGAATAAAAATATTAATAAACAGTAGAGTTTCATTTTTATCTGCGAATAATAATAAATAAAAACACATATATTAGTCACAGTTACCTCCGGTTTAGAGATGAGAAGGTTATAATTTTGCGAGGCCGTTTTAATGGGTTATGAATACATATATATGTATTAACATTTTTCTACTTGACCCACAATATTTCCTAGACCGCTAACTGATTTTTTTGTATAGAAGATAGAAATCAAACTAGAAAAGTTGATTATTTGGCCAAATATACAGTAATTTCACTACACTGAGGATTGACAGAAATAAAAATGATTCTCTTGACTATTTAAATTGCATAGTATAAAACTTAGGTTACACTATTCAAAATTGAAATTAGGGGAACAAGCCCCGCTCGTAATTAGTTTGGAAGTTACAGACTTTTAAAGTTGGAATCAGGTTGACGAGGAATCCGATCATAATCGAGACGAAGTACCCGGCGGGCGCGGGTAGACGTGCGGTGCCGGGCGAGCGCGTATGTCGATATCGGCCAACTTTAAAAGTCTGTAACTTCTTAACTAGGTGCGAGCGGGGCAAAATATTTACATATTCGTATTCGGCATGCAAAATACTAGTAATTAAAAAAAAAACTGAAAAAAGGGTGTCCGGTAAAGTAGACTTATTCCGAAGATAACATTTTAGAGAGAATGTCAAATCCGTTTTAAAATAATATCCTTATAAATATAGTTATTACCGTTATAAAAAATTTTAACATATATTTTCAAACAATATACTATGATGTATTGAAATGATGAAATTTTATAAATCGTTTTCTTATACAAACACTGTGACACGAGAATTTTATGTATAGAGAGAGTTCGTCCAAGTCAAAAAAGGATTATTTATCAAAATTATATAGATTTTCTGTGTACAAAATTGTTTTTAAAGTTTTGTTTTAAAATCGTTAAAATTAAAAACTTATAAACGTGCAAACATTTCTCATTATTTTAACTTAATTTTTAAAGGGAATATTAGAGTTTTTTTTGAACATTTTTCTTCACTTAACCTTGTCAGACCCCCGGGTTAATATAGTGTACCTACTTTAAATAAATAAATAAATAAATGTATTAATCTATAGTAACATCCATTTAGACCTAGGCTACACTATAGTGTACTAGCAAGAACTTTACAAGATAATTCTAAAACTTTTTTAAAAATATTTTGTACGTTTTATATAGATTACAATAAAACATAAAACTGATAAAAAAAATGTTTTATAACAAAAAATGTTGCTGAGCCTGATAAGGTTGAGACTAATTTTTTTTAACGATGAACAAAAAAACTAAATACGCGGATAATGACAACCTATTTTTTATATAATATTTATATTAAATTTTAAATGTGTATGCAAGTATCAAACAACTAATAAATTATAAATGCTTTTTACAAAATCTAATAAGAAAATAGATTTTTCCAACATTTTAGCATTAATATGTGGTTTTATAATAAATATAGGCGTTTATTTTCTAGACCGTAGCTACGCTCTTATAAATATAGAAATAATTATTTGCAAATTTCTGTAATCCGATTTTAATTTTTTTTTGTGGGTTTATTTTCAATTTTTTTTTTATTTGGAAAAAACTGACTAATATTTTTCTTAAAAATTAAGTAAAAGTAAAAAAAAAATTGTTTTTAATTTTTAATTAACGGTTAAAAAAAATAAAAAATAAAATTGTTAACTTATATGAATTTAGTTCCCTACAAAGTTTTTTTTTTCATCTTTGTACTGCTCAAACTTTTTAAGTTATGATCATAAAAAATCCTTATTACTGTTTTATAACGCTATATAATTAATTATTTAAGAGTTTAATAGAAATACTTACTTAAATTGTAGAGTTGGTAAGAGGTTGTTGAACAACAATCGACTTGTTCAGCTTTTGAAACTAAATGCACTGATTGCGACTTATAGTTGCGCTTATACTTCGACCAGAAAAAACAGAGTTCTAATAGGCTTTTGTAGTGTAACTATGTTAATTTATTTATACAACAGATTCATTTTTTTTTAGCGAATTATCATGTAAGCGGAGTTTAGACTATTTTATTCTAAACACTACTCCTAAATAACTACGATTTTACAAAAACTGTTTCAACGGTTACAAATATTGAAATTCGAATTAATTCTAACGGTATTGAAATACTAAAATTCGAATAACGTAAATTATATAATGATGTGTTATAATTAATTAGAATTGACTAATCATTTCCTGAAATAAATTATAACAAAGTGCCTTATGTTATGTCAGAAATTGTTCAGACTTAAACGCCAAAACAGTTCACGAAATTGCCATAATTTTTTATTATAATGTACATTGGTGCATTTTTAGATAAAACGTGTGTACAATAAGTAAACAGATGAACAAAATTATTATGTACTTACAAAAAAGTGTATTATTTGGTTATTGACAAAGTCAGCCGACGGTTCATTTTCCGTCAGCTTAAGTTTATGAAAATGTTTTACAATTTCTAATTTTTTAACGTATATAGAGATAATAATAAGATAAATTACAATATATTATGTAATGAACAGGGTACAGATGCCAGTGTTTAACTAACGCCTAGCAGCCCAACTCATCTCAAAACTAGCTCGGGGTACGGATGGAGCTCGTTGACGTTCAAGTCGTAACAGTCTCTCAAGTGATTCCGCATCATCGGTCCTGTACATCTTTATGGCTTCATTTTTATCCGTTAAGATACAAGTACGGGTAGTTGTGTTAATTTGAATTTCTTTTATGTATGATTGTGAATCTTGTGAGCTCAAGTATAATCCTAGCAAACGACACTTCCGTAATAAAGAGGCATTATTCTCTACAGCTTGCACAGATCCTGATCAAAAATTAAAACATTTTTTTTAAATTTACTAATATTCGCTTACCAGTTACTTTTCTTTGTGGTGCAAGACAAAACTGTTTTATTTGTTAATACGATGTGATAAAAAAAGAATACAATAATTTTTATAATATATAGAGTAGCGGTTCTTTACCCACGGTCGGAAACCGTGACAACTTATACATGTCTGGTCAATTGTTCACATATCTTATCAGTAGAATACACTTTGGACAAATTTTTTTCCAACCTTATATTCCCATATTATATTATATTATCATGCCCAAAAAAAGTGCGTATATAATATATGTATGCATATTTTATAAATCTATAGTATTTTGAACTGATTAAATTATTATCTTGTATTTTTACTCTTATGTCTTTATAGAAGTACAACAAAATGATAATGATAATGTGATAATATTATCGTTGTAATATAATCATACTTTATAATGCAAATAGGGGTTTAGATAATGTACAGTCTACTGATAAGATATTTGAACGAATGACGGTTATACTAGGTGACATTTGTTTCCGAGCAAGTAGATAAAGAATCGATTATTCACATAATATAAAAAAAAGTTTTTCAGCCGAGTCTGCAACCACGAAAGAGCATTTTCATGTCTCGTTGAAGTACCGAATAAATTTAGATAAGTTGTGAAATTATAATTAAAAAAAAAAATTACATGGAGCTTCCAGTTACAGCATAAGTCCAAGAAGATTAAAAAATTATTTACAATCAAGTTTCTGGCTAAAATTGTAATGTTTATTATCTGGCCAAAAGTAAATTAACATAGAGAATTTAACTATTTCGAATTTATTATCTAGTTCTAATTTGAACGTTGAACGTACAGCATATCTCAAATCTCTTATCTTATATATCTTACCCCTATCCCCTACCCACTATCTTCCGTCCCAATCACTAATCCCATACCCATTCCCACCCCTATCTCCCACCCCTATGTCCTGTCCCCAACCCAAACCCTATCCCACCTCCACCCCTTATCTTCTACCCCTATTTCCACCTCCAACCCATCTACGTGTGGTAACGCTCTTTTGGTAATGATTTTTTCGTTACGCTTTTTTTCGGTTATTTGCCAGAGCTAATTCAACCCCTTTCCCATTCCCACCTCATCTTCAACCCCATTTCTTTTTTGGTAACGCTCTTGTGGTAACGCTTTTTTCGGTTATGTGCCAGAGCTAAGACAAATGTCAAAAAAGTGGAGCGAACGTTATTTATGTCTGATTATCAAAAACAGTATTACCGATAGGGGTCAATATAATTATTAATAGCAGATAAACCAAAAAATATTCATTTTAAATTCAAATCTTTATTAAGTCATAACAAACGAACAGATAGTTGAAAATTAGAAGCTCAAACGCTAAAATTGTTTTAAAAATGTTGTCTACAGATTTATAAAATTAAAAACATAAGTTTTCATTTAAAAAAACCAAATGCTATATGCTTGTTTAACATATAAGGGTTGAAGATAAGAATATTCTAAATATTGGAAAATTTAGTAAAATATGTACCTAAAAGTTTAGGAAAAAAAAATTTTTCAAAATATTCATATTTTCCGAGAAAAGGAGTGTCCTACGTTAGTTGGATCACTCTGTATATATTTATATATAAATTATAGAGCCGCAAGGGCACTCTCCTAGGGTGAAGAGTTTAACGACCCCACATACCCTAGTTGCGTTGGGCCCCTTAATAATGGAGTTTTAGAGCGGGGTTAATCTCACTACCCTTTAAAAAAAAATCTATAATTTTAGAGCAACAAAAGCCTCGGAACGTGGAGCTTACGGATTTATGTATTGGAACGTTATCAATGTATAGGACTGGAACTTTGACGACAATTATATCGTGTCTTAATTGATACAGATTGGATATAACGGTAGTTCAAGATTAAGTTGGGACAGATCTGGTAGTATAGGTCACAAGGAAATACAATTTTTTACAGTGGCGGAGAAAAACATGAAAGGGAAGTTTTACCAAGTGTTGTCAAGTTTTAACCAATTAGTTATAGAATGTGGTATGTGGAGTTTAAATGCAGATGGTTTGGCATGGGAAAAAAAAGAATACAACTCATAAAAATAGTAAAAAGAATAACGTGCGAATATTTGTTGAAAAAGCAGATGAAGTTAAATAAGGATTTAAACGTAAATCATCAATGATTGAAGGAAAAAATGGAATGTTATTAACCGAAAACGGAAAAATAGCAGACGAGTTAAAAAAATATTTAATGCCCTGTTAAACCAACATAGTGAAAATACTATTATAGAAGAATGCGACTCAGAAGAGCAAAACATAGAACCATCAAGAACAGAGGTAGAAGTTGGTTTGAAAATGCTCAAAAACGGAAAGGCGGCTGGAGAGGATGAAATTATTTTTTAATGCCTCAAAAAAGGAGGACAACAATTAACTAATCAGATACACAATTTCATTATTAAAGTATCGGAACATGATTAAATACCATGCCCGTGGCTTATATCTGTTTTATGTCCAGTTTTTAAAATAGTAGACCCTATGGATTGTACAAATTATAGGGGAATCTTGATCTTGTCCTGTCTTAAATTCTACTCAGGCAAGTAGTTGTTGAAGCAATGGGCCCAAATGGCCTATAAAACGCATCGAAGAAGAAGAATACTTATATATATATGTATAAAAATATTTGACGGTATTCAAAAACCATACAACTTAATATAACAATATTTACCTAGTAAACGACGTCGAATTATACTTTGTAAAGCTTTAAAAACGATTTTTCTTCTCTTATTTGTAAAGGAAATCAGTTCATCGGTACCTATGAAAATGATTATTAAATGACCCGTGTTGCGAAGAAATCATAAAAATAAACAATATTTTAGTCGCTATTTATACATAATTGTTGCATTGCATTTGAAAGAATTGTGGTATAAATAACTTTTTGTCCAACCACTTATAAGCGTCGATACTCAACAAATCTATTCTTTGTATACTTGGAATTCAAAGAATATAATTCACATCAATAGTGTAGCCAACTTTAGGTTGATGAGGTGAAATAATATTCATTTTTCTATTTAATTTACAAACATATCGTTCAAAATATCACCTTAAATTGTTACTAAGTCTCACTCTCCCTCCCTCTTTCCTCGAAAAAATTCGAATTTTTTAAAATTATTATAATATGATATACAAAATAAATAAATCAAATCACATATGAAGCAATTATCAACTCTAAATAGAGGCTGTTAACTATCAAAAAATCGTAATTACATCTTCCATATGCTTCTATTGTAATTTCTGTAACAAATACATTAAAATATTATTAAGCAGTTAATAAATCCCAGTTGACATATTTTATACATATCATTCACTCTATAACTGAAACTAAGAATACCAATATTAATAAATGCAAAATATTATTTTATATTCTATAATAATAAAAATAAATGTTTTTAATTCTTATTCAAATGTTTTTTAATAGCTTAAATATTAAACATAATATATAGCAATTTGACTTTAAGTTATAAACCGTAACTACAAAAATATGTAACTATTTTTTTTAAATTTTATATTTACTTGTTATTGCTTTTATGTCATCTAGCATTATTTCGAGGAAACGATTGGCTCCTAAAACAAAAGAAACTTTAATATACATTCGTATTTTTTATGATTGAAACCGATATGTCATATTAGTATTTTTCAATTGGTGCATATGACTATTCTCAAAGTATTTCTTAATCAATTAATATTAAATATAAAATGGGGATTTTACTTTGTATAGTTATTAGATTTGCTTCTTCTAAAATTTAAACAAAAATCTTGTGTGAATAAAGAATAAAAAAACTGTTGTGTAAAAACGCTTCCATAAAGTGCAAAAAAGTGTATTACCTTCTGAATTTTCGATAAGTGCCCTTTTCTCTGAAATTGATAACACATAAATCAATTATATTACGTTTAATTTGCTATTCTATTATAAACATTAAGACGAATTTCAAGGTAGAAAAATCATGTGTATTAGTAACTTGGATAAAATATACTCTACTGTATATTCAATACGATAAAATTCTCTTTCGAATATTCAATTGGAATGAAATATTAGAAATTTTATTATAAAATTCAACAAAAATTGTTACCCGGTACAGCGATCAAAAAATTAATTTTGCCTGAAATTAACATTATATAGATTAATGATATTGCATTGGATTTGGTATAGTAAATTATTACATTTTATAATTATAAATTAAAAGACGAGGTCACATTAGAAACAAATTATATTATATAGACTAGGGAGTCCTTTTGGAATGACTGAATTGATGCAGTTTAGGGGATGAGAATAAAATATATTTAGATTTCGGTGAAAAATATAATAATTATTACACTTTTCAATTGCATAAAGATAAACTTGACATGCATTTTTTTTATATGATTTTCAAATATTTTTTTCTACTCTTGTCTTTATTTTTTTTATTAATAATATACTTATAATTACGGAAATCTTGGTAGTTAAGATCATCATTGATATCATCAACCATTGCCTCAATTAGATACTCCAATGCATCTAGAATAAACAAATGAAGATTTTTGCTATACCAAAATATTAAAATTAAATTAAACTAGGTACCATAAAAATGTTTATAATAATTTTAAACCCGACTATTTCTCCGTCGATTAGAATATTAGAAATCGCTAATTTATATATTATATTGCTATGTACACTGTTCTAAATAGCCGGTCCACTTTTCTTAACTATTGATAAAAACTATAGTTTTAAATTTACTGATAACCTGACTATTAGGTACATATAACAAATCGTCTATATATATTAGTGTATTATTTTTAATATAATATCTTACTTGCATCAGTTCCATCTACTAAAGTTAAATCATTTTTTTCAGAAGCAATCTCCATGTAATGAGCTATGGTACGTAAATTAAAAAATATGTTTAAAAAACAGTGGATTTCAAAAACTCAAAAACATTTATTTATTAAATGAAATTATTACTGACTTGTAATGTAAACAATATCCATAAACGTTGCTGTAAAAAAGTGAAATATTAAATTTCAAATTTTAACTACCTTAAGTTGATAAACGTGAAAATAAAATAATTACTATAATCAGTTGCCAAAATATCCACGAAGAAAAAAGATATTAATACACAGAAGACGTACATTTTTTTCTACGAAAAACAAATAACAAATAAAAAACATTTTGTACTAAATACTGTTTGTTCTGGTTTAAAGGTGTGAAGGTTATGGCTTTACGAGACAGTTTTAGGATGATAAATAAATTAATAAATATATATATATATATACAAGCTGCCCGTGTGCCCTGCTTCGTACGGGTTAAGAAATACAATTGAAACATTGTACTCACAAATTATACAAATTATTAGTTATTATTATGATTATATTTTATTATCAAACTCCAATTCCATCACCATCTGTATCCCTATCCCCATCCCTATGGAAAATATGGTGCACGAGTTAATGCCCGATTGGTTTGTTGTCACTTTCAAATTTACTGTTTCGTTTTCATCAACAATAGTGTCGATTAATTTAACAGACAACAGATCACCTGGCAACAACTGTTGTAGCTGAAAGTTAATTTCGTCAACATAAACATCTTTTTGCTGTCAAAGTAGTACGTTTACCGAGACAATTATGATCCAAGTAATTATTCAGTATATCCGGGAAGACACTCTCAATTAATTACATTCTGTGCTGTTCACGCACCACTCTTGTTCTCAATCTTTGTTGACATATCAGCTGATTAGCTGTCAGCTGTGATATTTGTTCAAATTGCGCCATCTATTGGAATAAACTTTCACTAAAATCTTAATCTCTCAAGTTGGACCAAATTGCACACGGTAAAAAATTTATATATATATAAATTTTTTACCAGACCCATAATATTTCCTAGATCGTTAAACTGATTTTTTTGTAAGGTAATAATCTAACTTGAACGATACTTTATTTGGACAAAATTATAGCTATTTCACTGATAGACAAAAATAAAAACGATTCTGTTAACTATTTAAATTGTAATTTAACAATTAAGAAAAAAACGAAAAACGAGGATGATGAAAATATTTTTTTTTTATATATATAATCCCGAAAAAAAATCATCCTCTAGAAAGTTCAGATAACTTTTTCTTAATTTAAAACGTATATCTAAGAGGTATTACAAACTTTAATTAATTTTAATCGTGTTTTGATTAATAAACACTAATAGTTCTACTAAGAGCTTTACGTTTAGTGAAAAATCCGGAGTTTCATCGACGAACAAAACACATTCAGACGCGGTATCATTTTATTCGAGAGAAGAACGTGGAAGGTCAATTTCAACTTCAGTATATTGACATGCAGAATCAGGTTACAGACATCCTAACTAAACCATTGGCAAAACAACGATTTGAGATGTTACGGTCAGCAATGGGAGTCAGTCAGTTGAAAGAGAAAGTCGACCTATAGAAATTATTTACTGAGGGAGGTTGTTGAAATATTTAATAAATAATTTATATTTTATTCATCTTAGAATGTAAGTGCTCATTAATATTGTTTAGATAAACATCTATTCATAATAAGAAATATATTATAGCGTAATTTATATAATATAAGTTATTATTAAAGTAATTCCCGTGTAAATTGACTTCAATTGTAGTATTGCATTGTATACAATTTTTGTTCTAGAATATTCTTTTGGTTTTATATTAAAGGGAGATCCGGGGATATCTTATTTACTCATTTTTTTTATAATGTTTGTGTAAGCCAACTGTGTATAACAAGTCTTTATTTATTACTATACAACTTGTGTTAATTTTTATATTATCCAAATCCACTCCAACACTCAAATTCCAACAATTGTTAGCAACTTTATAATGATTTCTATCTTTTTAACGATAATTTATTTTCTACAAAGGTATTAAAATCGCATACTGAATAGATATATATACATAAAACTGGAATGCCATTATTTAAGACCTTAATCTAGTCATGGTAGCCTTAAATACCGGTATAGTGATTTGAACAGAATTTAATAAAGCAACATCATTTTTAAAATTTGCATATTTTCAATAAAAAAGGAACATTTGAAAATCATTTTCTTCGCTTTTTTTTTGCATGAAATAACTTGAGGCGGAAATCCATCTATGTCCAATACACTTGTTATGGCATTTTTTTTTTTTTTTTTTATAGTTTTGTTCAGTTGAATCATTATTATTTAGAAGTCAACACTAACTTAAAAAAAAATATTCTTTAACTACTATTAGTGTGATCTAGCCCTTGGTTTGATACCAAATGAATCATGAAATTTCTATTCAATAGTTGGTACAGAAATAGAGGATTTTATTAATTATATATTAAGATATATGCATTAAAAATAATGTATTATAATATTATGTAATATGCCAATTTATTCGGTAGCAATAATTAAACTTTCATAATATAAAATATTAGCTATACTGTAACGGACTAAGCTCTCCAAGCACATGTGTAATTGACCTTCTGAAGAACTTGAGCTCATGAGATCTATTATTTCTAGACAATCCTACCAAAAAGACCTTTTTTTATGAATTTAGAGGAATTAATTGTTTAATCAACCGACTCGATATTATATGCCAGTGGATACAAACGTATAAGGCAAGTAAGCCTACCTTTTATAATTATAACATAATTATTATTATATAGAATGTCTGTAACAGAGTCCGCCGCCTACAATCGATTATTAAGTAATGGCTATCAGTCTCTTACAACTTACATAAATAGTGTTCATTCAAATTAAAAAATAATGTTTTGCAATATTAGTTATAGGTATTAGGTGTATAGTTACTTAGATAGTGATTAATAAACTGATAAGAAAAATATGTGAAATATGTTGAAATTTCATTTTTGGCGATTACAGAAAAATATTAAAAATAAAAAAACTGTACGTGTGTATTATGCTAAATTAAGTTCCCTGCAAAGTTATATTTTTTTATCTTGGTTGAATACGCAAATCTACTTTATTGAGATATTATGAAAACGATTTTAAAAACTGCCCTTTTTCAATACACATCCTTTAGAACAATTCAATCCAAATATCGACAAAAACCAAAATCTATTATAGAATTCTCTCCAAAATGTGGATTGTGTAAAACGATTAAGAATTGATAAAAAAATAACTAGCAACAAAAAGTCCTTATTGCTGATTTTAACACCATTACTTTTGACTCATTAGGTTAATGTCTTTTTTTTAATTTTACCGAAATTACAATTATTATAGTTTAATAGAAATACTTACTTAAATTGTGGAGTTGGTAAGAGGTTCTAGGACAACAATCGACTTTTTCAGCTTTTAAAACTAAATGTTCTACTTGCGAATTATCGATGGGCTTATACTTCAACCAGAAAATCAGAATTCTAATAGATTTTTGCAGTGTAACTGTGTTCGTTTATTTACACAAATGCTTAATTTGCTTAGACTCGATGCGGAGCTGAGAAGTTATTGTATTTACTTAATATTATGTGTTTTTTGTTTTGCCTGTACTCGCGGTATCATAACAAATATCGAGAAATACACCAAAAACAATAACATATTTTTTAACAGAAATCTACAACACTTTATACCTTATTTAAAAAAGTCTTTATAATTCTAAAATTTTTTGGAATAATCTTAAAACATAATGCTGCCCATAAATATTGATAAACTAAAAAAACGATCATAAACTCGTCCCTCTCAAAAGCAAATAAGGGATAACAGTTTTAGGGATTTAGGTTTGAAAATTAGAATTAGATCGGACTAAACTGGTTTAAATGTACTATCTACAGATTCGCATAGAAGCGTTTAATTAAAAGTGATTTTATCAGATATCGTAACACAGTTTAACATTAGTTTGAAAACTATGTGATCAATTTCATAAAATATATTATCTACTCCCAACATACTGCATTTTCTACTAATGGTTTTTTAATTTATCGTTTTTAGATATAATAATTCCTATATACCTGTGCCTCCGTCCCCACTATGCCCCAATCACACTGTACTGGGGTTATTATTGTTATTTTTTCAACAATATCATAAAATTACATCACATAGAATTTCAATTCATTTAGGTTGAAATTAGAGTTTAAATATTTATATACAAAACAATGTAAAGAGGTGAATGTTTTTGAGGTCATAACGTTGCTTTTTCTCTAAAATATCGTCAAACATAAAAGTTACAGCTTTTCAACATAGCCATAAACTAACTTTTTTAAGGATTGTGTATTTATTTATGGTTTACTTTCCAAATAATAATGTATTATTATGCTATAATTGTTAATTGTCGTGGCCATTTCAACACCCAAATTAATTGTATGAATTAAAAAAATAATATTATACAACAATTGATAAAAATATCTAATTTTCACTTGTACTATATAAAAAGTATAGCACCTCCATGCTCTCAGATGGCACCTTCAAATATTTATGTAAGCCTAGGACCTAGATAAAAATTATATTTAGAGAAGAAATGTGAAAGCGATTGTCTGAATGGTAATTTTCCAAATACAGTGTTATAAATTCAAGCGGCAAGGTCATGAGGACATATCATTTGGTTTTAAACTGGTTTACCTGAACGTCTAGTTGCACCGCTGCAAACAATAAAGATGTGATCATGATTTCTCAAAACTGTAATATGTTAAACCATACTAAGGAGCACCTCGTCATTTATTAGACAGTCGTAGGGTCATGTATATCGAGATAGGGTTTTTAAACGGTGTAAACTCGGATGAAATAATCGATAAGGTGGCTAATAAAAGTAAAATGGTATCAATATTGTTATTTTTTTTTTATATACTAGTTGATTTGTATTATTAAAATTGTTAACGTTTCTCATACTAAACTTTCAATTTTTAAGTTAAGGGCTGTAATATAACGGAGCGAAGCGAGCAAATTTCAGGCATCCCCTTTAAAATATTTTCCTAAAAAACTACCTATCAGCTCCTTAAATTGGAGAGAGGGGAAGCTCTAGGAAACTTCAGGCCATTTAAAAACTCTTAGAACTCCCTGAGAATTTTGTCAAATTTAAAAATGTTACCCAGGGCTATGCCTTTATGAAGTTTATCAAGAGTATAAGAAAATTGAATTTAACATATTTTATTATATTTAATTATATTTAGGTCGAATAGTATTCACTGTTAAATTTTGGTTTTGTGTTAAGTTAGTCCTTGTTTTTGTGTTCAAGACTCAGCTATACCGTGCAGTGTACACAATCACCCAATGTTTTCACTAGCTATGCTTAACAAAAAAATCCAATAACAAAATACGATGTAGGGATCGGTTGCAATCAACTGTATACATACAATTTTTTTTAATTTTTTTTTGTACTTACGATATCACCCAAGCCACTAAACTGATTTTTTCGTGTAGCAATTTTATAAAGCAGAAATCAATTAAACAGAAAATAATATAAATAAAACACCCCCTTCCCTTTAAAAACCGAGAAACACATAAAAAAAAATTTACATATTTTTCAATATAAAATTACAATGCTTTCTAGCTTTTTAATAAAGTAGATTACAACATTAATCTAAAAATAACATTTTTATGCGCCTTAAAAAGTATAAAATAACCCTCGGGGGTCTTGATAACCAAATAGGACAGGTGAACTAAAAAAACGTAGGACGCATCTTTCTACTTAGATATTAAAACCTAAGCTTTCATGTTAATGCTAATAAATGCATTAGGTTGTCTCTCATAATGCTGTCTCTCTAACCGAACGGATCAGAAAGTGATAGTATGACTTTAACTTTGACCATAAATTTCATTGCAAATTGAAAAGACTTAATTGCTATTCTCTCCAAAGTTTGTTTTATGTAGGTTGCTTCAATTTTTTTGTTAACTACTTACTTGCTTAACATTTAAAGTAATGTGGTGCTCAAATTTACATGACATGTCATTAAGTATTATTTTATTTAGAAGAGAAAAGAGGATGTGCATGAATTATGAGTTAAAGTAGTTATTAATGAGAAGAGAATGTTATTATATATTCAGACGTGTAAGTAGTAAAGATGCGCCCCATGTTTTTCTAATTGACCTGTCCTATTTGGTTATCAAGACCCCCGAGGGTTTTTTTATACTTTTTAAGGCGCATAAAAACGTTATTTTTAGATTAATTTTTTTATCTACTTAAGTTATTTTGTTCTTTTTCGTTTTCGTATGAACGTATCTATATATTTAAATGTTCAATGCTATATATTGAATATACATATTATTATACATATATTTTACGTATAAATAATATTATTACAATATTATATAATAAAATCAGTCCATTTCGTTTGTAAGCGGTGATTACATTAGAAAAGGCTGCATGGTCAGAAGGATTATCATAAGAAATAGTAATCAATTTAAAAGCTTATAATTTTAGATTTATTACTGTATAAATTATCATAAAAGTTGTAAGAAAATGCAAAAAAGTGTAATGATGGGAACGGGTTTGGACCTGGTACCGCTCACTTCTGAGCACCGTTCACGCTCAAACGCACCACGCATAATTTTTGCTGGCGGGTGAAAAAAAAATCTTTTTGAATTATAAGATTCCCCCCGGAACTACGGACAAGAAATCAACCCCATTTTAACCCCAATTTAATACACTAATCATAATATGCTTCTTGAAGGGAATTAATAAATAAACTTGTTTTTACTTAACACCAAAAATAAATTACATCAAACCATATAAAGCCATGTACAAATACATAGGTTTATAAAAAGCCCAGATATGTGTAATATTCTAGTAATTTAGAGTTGTTTTCGATAGAAAATACACAGGAAACACATTGTAATACGAATATGTCTTGTGCCCTTTCCCTGCCCGCAACTAACTTACTACTACTATTTACTAACTTGTATAATTATAACAAATATATGTGTATATTTATATTTGTTGATTTACCATATAACTATTTAAGTATCCAAGTAACTTATTTAAATTTTTTTTCCATTTGTTTTCAGTATGGTTAATATTAATATGGACTATCTCCACTTACAGTGATAATTGTTATTGTCTGCAACACTACTACCAACCGCAAGTTTGGTGTATTAAATTATTGTAGTCAATCAGTCTAAACCAATTCCATCAATACATTATCGAATGTTGAGTTGTAGTCAATTTTCAGTAAATTCATAGCTGTAATATTCTAAGGTATAATATATATTCTAAGGTATAATATATATTGTAAGGTATAATATATAAGATCATCAATTTTCAATAATTTAGTTAGTTGCTATAAATTCGTCATTCGATAATTATTATTATTACTTTTTTTTAGTTACTGTGGAACACTATTGCCGATAACTGTTTTCCATTTAGGCAGTAAGAAGAATGAGATAGATTCACAAATTCAAAACAAATAACAGTCAATTATACATTTAGTTATTCAGCTAAAAATTTAATTCAATAAAATAATTTAAAAATACTTTATCATTTTAAAAGTGACATAACACTTTTAAACTTTAAGTAATTAAACACACATATACTTTATATATCTATATGTATTATATATTTTATTTATTGTTTATTGGTCATACTTAAGATACGGGATAATATTATTATTACATATAACATTGCCTTTGCGCCATACATTAATAAAACTGTTTATATATATATATTAAATAACATTTGTTAAATAATATATACTATATCCATTTAGGTTTTATTCGAAACATAATAGTTTTCAAATTACTTTAGCGTTTATAATCCATACGTGGATACTTCTATATCTTTAATCTACTTAACAACAGAATAAAATTATAGTGTTGTCAACAATATACACTTATATGATACAAGCATACATAAATATAGGATATAATATATTTACATAAAAAAAACCAAATATATATTCGAGTATATATCTAATACCAACGCATCGGTAAACGGAAAGATTTTGCTGACGCTATGATAATAATGTCTGGTACATTGGAGTTCATTTAAAATGAACATTGCGATTTATAATTCCGTTCAAAAACATTTCCTGCAATAATTTAGAGCAAAGTGCCTTATTTTAATTTTGTTTAATCTAAAACAAAGGCCAGACCTTTAAGTTGTTTAACGATCTTGAATTAATTGATTTGACGGCTTTTTTTATGAGCAATAGTTTAGTTAAGTGTCATGCTAATCAATTTATTGTGTTGGATAGTATTATCATGTTGGTTGTGTATTTAACGGCCTGGTTTCCCTAGTACTATGTAGAAAATATTATTGGAACATTACCTAATTATAACTTATTTAATTTAACAGTTTTTCGGTCTTTTTAATGTACAAACAACAACTGCAAGGCTGTATTTAATGTAAATAATGTAAAACGCGTGCGAAGATACGCACTTGTACCGAAATACGTCTCTCTTACTTTAATATTTGTACAGACAAGCTTTTATACTTAAACTAATCGCCGTAAGTTTAATATATACAATAAATTATTTTTTTTTATCTTGATTTTTAATGAGTAGGGATGAACTTCCCTAAAAATTGATAGTTTTTGAGTTTCAAAAATGATTAATGAAGGCCCAAAAAGAAATCTTAAGGGAAAGAATCCCTTAAGTAAAATAATTAGAGAAGGTACCAACGTAATTAATAATTCAAAACTTGTAATTGAGGAAAAAAAATAGGTTTTATCAGAGTTTAAATCCTTAGTTGCCGAAGTTATAAGGTTTACCAAAAATTCACAAACCAGGAAACACTATGAGATCTATTGTATCAAATATCAATGCTCCAAGTTATAGTTTATCTAAATATTTAGTTAAAGTTTTTTCATCTTTAAAGAACTTTGATAGTTTTTCAGTTAAGAACAACATCAAGAACACAAGAAGTTCACAAGCAAACTAATTACAAAATCCAAACAAACGACAGGCTGATATCTTTCGACGTGGTAGCTCTATTTCCAAGTATCTCCATAGACATAACAATAGGGTTTTTAATATGTTGGTTAAATAATTTAAATATAGAAATAGATAAAATTAATGAATTAATAAATTTAACAAAATGATGTATGAGTCAAAATGTATTTCAGTTTCAGAATAGGTTCTTTGCCCAAACTGAAGGCACAGTGATGGGCAATCCATTAAAACCTTTTTTAGCGGAAGTTTTCATGAGTAGGTTATAAACAAATATTAAGAATAGTAATAATTTTCCGAAGGTATGGTTTAGTTATGTAGATGACATTTTTGCTATAGTAGAGAAAGATTTCAGTATTGATGTTTTTCTTCAAGATATAAATTCTCATTATCCTTCTATTACATTAACGCATGAAAAAGAAATCGATGGAAAGTTGCCTTTCCTTGATTTACTAATTAAAAGAATGGACAATAATTTAGGTTTTGAGCTTTACCGTAAGAAAACGCACACATTTAGGCACATTCCGAAAATTTCAAATCACAGTTGGCAACATAAAATGACGGCATTTAATAGTATGGTTTTCAGGTTAGTCAACATTCCTATGTTAAAAAATGATTTTGATAAAGAACTTAATTTAATAACTGAAATAGCTAAATTTAATAAGTATGATGCAAATATGATTTTTAGATTAGTTAACAAGCATAAATGGTCAAGGGAAGTTAGAACAGCCAGTACGCTTAGTAGGAGGGACAATGAACAAATTATAAGATCGGGTGTGGTTTATTTTCCAGGTATTTCAAGGGGGTTAACAAACATTTTTAAAAATTACGGGATAACTCTAGCTGCATCAAAAAGTAATAACTTAAAATCTTTATTAGGTAGTACCAAAGATAAAATAGGAGAAGAGGAAAAATCCAGGATTTATAAAATACAATGTGAAGAATGCGATAAATGCTATTTAGGTCAGACAAAACGAAATATTGGGGTTAGGTTTAAACACATAAGGAACATTAAAAACCAGGAAGTACACAAATCTCCTGTTGCGGAACATTTATTGGTTACTAACCATAGCACCAAATCTGTAAAATTACTAAAAAATGTAAATAACTCTAAAGAACTTAATATTAGGGAAGCAATAGAAATGTTGAAAAATAGGAAAAATTTGTTAAACTGGGACTTAAGTCCATTACAAAACACTTTATTAAAATTTATAAAACGTGTTGAATATGAGTCATCATTTCCGGTATGACGACGCTGTATAGGTATAGAGGTAGATGTTCGCTCGTAATCGGTCTCAGTCTGTCGTGAGCGCTAAAGATGATAACATTGTTGCCGAAATACGACGTATTCGCTGAGAGTATATAATTTTTATGGTTAAGGGTTTTTATTACTATTTTATTATATATAACCATAAATGCTTAAGTTTTTTTTTTTTTCTAGGGATGAACTTTTTAGAACGATACCGATTCGCTATAATACAAAGTATCAAACCACGTTTTGAAATATCCAACTTGTAAAATACTGTTTTGTTGGTGTACTTATGTCTAAGATTACTAGTCACCTGTAAAACAGTTGTTCACAAAATAAAAACAAGTACCGCTATGCCCCAACCCCACTGTACTAGCTTTTTATACTTAATATTATTGGACATTGAAAATTTTTTCTAATATACGTTATAAATGTAAAACAACAAGATTTCGATATTATAAATTATCTATATTTATATATACAAAAGAATGTATGTGTGTGTGTCCTTTTCCATTCATCTGATCGCCATAAATCTTAGGGAAGTTATTTAGTACACTCCTGCGGAGGTAACTGGCATAGTACTTTTCGAAAATTCCACCCCTAAGGGTGGCCTCAAACACGAATTTTCTACTTTAAATACAAAATATTTTTCGTTGTTAACCCAAAATAAACAATTGGTTTGTAATCATGGTAACCACGGTACTCGAGCGAATGGTTGGCGATAAAAGGAACAGGACGATTCTATGGGGAAGCCGTAAAGTCAAGAAAAATATTGTCACGGACCGTAGAAATACGGAAAAAAAGTATTGTCACGGACCTTACGAATTTTCATAATAAATGGACATCATGTTCCAGTTTATTTTACAGACAAATTATACATTTATTTTATTTTATTTATTCACAAACTCAGGTGAAAATCCTCAATTTCTGTCATAGGCTAGACAACCATCAGAAAATTGTCTTATTGACATTAGTAGTTAATCTCAATGATGTAATATATAATGCACTTTTTGACAAGTTTTTCACAAAGATATCCTTCTAACGATGATTTGCCTTATACATCGACATTTTTGTTGTCGAGAAAATTTGTTCATATTGAATATTTTTTGTTTACCAAAGAAACCTACACTTAGTACCATAATATTATTTTAAATAAAAGGAACGAGTCAATTTATCAGAAAATATATTTTTTTTCTGCGAGTAGGCATACATTATATGACTAATCTGTATTAAAATGTTGTGTTAAAAACACTTAAGCAATTATTAAAAAATTGAATCAGATGCAAAAAATAACATGTTTTACGGTGTAAATATACAACAAGTGTATTAACGCTTTGTCGGTAAATATCTACAGCAAAAAA
This sequence comes from Adelges cooleyi, assembly GCF_023614345.1. NCBI lineage: Eukaryota > Metazoa > Arthropoda > Insecta > Hemiptera > Adelgidae > Adelges > Adelges cooleyi. The sequence continues at coordinate 834,083 of NW_026096002.1, forward strand.
ATAGGTCACACAACAATTTTTTACCAGATTTTTACCTATGCATGGTGACAAATTCATCGTACAAATGTTTTTGAAATATAATTTTGCTACTTACAATCCAAAACTTAGATTCAATTTAATTAAATTTAGTTAAATTTAATAAAATAAGAACATCAATTTCAACGAACTCTATCTTTACTATAACAATAATGTTTTAAATAGTCTTTCATTGTTCTATCAAATCAAGTCAGTTCATGCGTACATCTCAATATCATTTATTAACCACCTTCCTTTTTCTTTTTATTTCTCTTATTTGGTACTCAACACTCATTTTCATTAATCTTTGTCGTTATTTATAACTTTTATTTTTTACTTTAGATCTGCCCTTTTCCAACTTTTCCCACCAAACTGTATTATTGGGTCTTATATTTGGTATAATTTTTTACATTTTTTTAACACAGTTTTTTTTTTTGATTAGCGAATTTAAAGAACTGATATTTTGAACATACCAAATATGTGACATTTAAGTATGAACCTTAAGTACATGTATTAAAATCTTGCCAGTTTAATCACCACAAAATTTATACCTAATATATAATGGACCAAAACACCCTAAACTTATGATTGGCATAAAAAAAAAAACCCAAATGTATAAAGGTGAATTTGCGCCTAAAATAATTTATTAAGTTATTTTAGATTTATTACTGTATAAATTATCATAAAAGTTGAATACAAGTTGTAAGAAAATACAAAAAAGTGTAATGATGGGAACGGGTTTGAACCTATTTCTTTATTTTAATTGTATGAATTTAAAAAATAATATAATACAACAATTGCTAAAAAGATCTAATTTTCACTTGTACTATCTAAAAAGTATAGCATCCCCATGCTCTCAGCCGGCGCCTTCCTATATTTATGTAAAACTAAGACCTAGATAAAAATTATATTTAGAGAAATAACGTGAAAGCAATTGTCTGAATGGTAATTTTCCAAAAACAGTGATATAAACAAAAAAACCCAATAACAAATACGATGTAGGGATCAGTTGCGATCGACTGTATACATACAAAAATATAAAATACGAACAAAATTCTCAAAATTCAATGTCAGTTACTTATTTACTTAAAATATTAGCTCTCATAAGGTACATTTTGTGCCAAATATATTTAGTTATTTGAACGGGTTACTTTATAAGAAACATTCATCAATGATACTCTGACTTGAGGCTCTGTATGATAATATTTTTAACATTTTGACTAATTGGGTTCCAATAATATCGGAAACATTTCCAATATTTTGTACAACGCTAACCAAGGTTATTTTTTACTAGATATGTACTTTACCCATCTCTGGTGTTTTTTTAGAAATATGTACGGTATGTTATTATACAAATAACATTGCCATTTGCGTCATACTTTAAGAAAACTATTTCTATCAAGCTTGAATAATATTTTTTAAATATTTTCTTACTTCAAATATGGGATAATATAGGGACACGATAAATTTCTAACGAAAACAACTAAATAAATTATCGGCCCAACTAAATGATTACAGGCACAAATGTGAATTAATTATTTCAACTACAAATTTATTGTGACCCTTTATAAACCAGACATTTAGATGGACTTACTTTGTATTTAAGGAGGAGTTACTTATTTACTTAAATTTATATTTGAAATTTTGGACAATTTTTTCATACAACGCTAACCAAAATTGTTTTTCGCTAGCGAAATATTTTATCTGCCTCTGGTGTTTATTAGAAACATAAACGTTCTGTTTTTTTACAAACAACATTGCCTTTGCGTCATACTTTAATAAAACTATTTCTATATAGTTTGAATAACATTTGTTAAATAATATATATTATATCCATTTAGGTTTTATTCAAAACATAATAGTTTCTAAAATACTTAATTTTTTTTTTCTTCTTTACATATACGATCTATACAATTTTAGTATAATAAGTTTATATGATGACAGGTAAATTATAGACATTGAAAGTATGAAAAGAGAAGCCGTCCACTGACGACACTCTTATTAACTTTTTTTTAATTGACACCACTTCCTTTTAAGTCTCTTTGGAGGGTTGTTGGGCTTTGAGGCTATTGCGAGATTATTTACAAGGGGGTTTGGGTGATTTTAGAGAGAATTGTGGTATCGTCTGTAGTAGTCTTTGACAACCTGTGTTATTTTTTTTATTTGTGAATCAGAGTGTAGAGTATGGTTTGATATACAGGGTCCTGCAAAAAAACCTCCCTCATTTCGAAATGGCACTGTATGAGTTGTGGTGGTGGTACAACAGTGGAGGGGGTATCGATCGATAGCTGTATTCATGCCATTTTCTTCTGACCTTACCTAAATCAGTTTGCTAGGAACCATGATAAGGGAGAAGTCTGGTTCCAACAAGACGGTGCCACAAGTCACACTTCCCGGCGCTCCCTAGCAAACTTGAGAGAGGTGTTTCCTAGACGTCTTCTCTCTTTGCGAGGAGACATCACCTAACCGCCAAGGTCACTTGATTTATCCCCTTGTGGTTTTTTTCTTTGGGGACTTAAGAAGGCAATCAAACAGGCAGCGGCTGCCATTACACCGGAAATGACACGAAGAGCCATGGCCATTCTCGAAAGTTAAAAGTGAACGGCGTGAAGTGTAACCTGTGGCACCGTCTTGTTGGAACCAGACTTCTCCCTTATCATGGTTCCTAGCAAACTGGTTTAGGTTAGGTCAGAAGAAAATGGCATGTATACAGCTATCGATCGATACCCCCTCCACCGTTGTACCAACACCACAACTCACACAGTGCCATTTATAAATAAGGGAGGTTTTTTTGCAGGACCCTGTATAAGGTGGTGAATTAGTGATGAGACGGAGTATTTTATTTTGTGAGACTTGTATTTTGTTAAGGTTCGAATTCTTAGCTGATCCCCAGATCTGGATTCCATATGTCCATAGCGGCTTAAATAAGAGTTTATAAATGGTTAGTTTTGTGTGAAGGGGCAACTTCGATTTAGAATGAAGAAATCTTCTCAGAATGTTAAGACGTAAGTTAAGTTTAATTTTAGTGGAGTGTATGTGGTGTATCCAGTTTAGTTTTTTATCAAAGTGTACCCCAAGGTATTTGATAGTATTTGATCAGGGTATTTGGACATTGTTTAGAGCAACGTGATGGCAAATTCCTTGTTTGAGAGTGAATGTAAGATGGCATTATTTTGTTTCGTTAATTTTGATTTTCCAATCATTGTACCAGGTTTGAAGACTATTGAGGTATGATTCCAAGTAATGGGAAGCAATTTGGGGGTCGTTTTGAACAGAAAGGATTGCTTTATCGTCGGCAAATTCTGCTACGGTTGTGTTTAGATGGGTAGGTTGATCGGATGTAAATATGTTGAAGAGATGAGGAGCAGAAATAGCACCTTGAGGTACCCCTGCTTTTATTTCAGATATGGTTGAAAGAGTTGTGCGGTAACGTACTGTAAATTGTCGTTCATCAAGGTGAGACTGAAAGAGTATGTAGTAGTATGGAGGTAGAATTTGTTTTAGTTTAAAAAGAAGACCATCATGCCACACTCGGTCAAATGCTTTCGCAACGTCCAAAAAAAACAGCAGTGCAATATTGTTTATTTTCAAGTGATGAGGTGACTGTATCTGTTAAACGATTTATTTGTTGGATTGTAGAATGTCTGTTACGAAAACCAAACTGTGTGTTTGGAATAATGTTCGTCTTAGCTATGACCGGTTTAATTATTTTTAGGAGTAGTTTTTCAAATACTTTAGAAAAGAAAGGGAGAAGACTGATAGGTCTATAGGATGAGGGGTGCTCTAATGGCTTACCAGGTTTGAGTACAACTATTATTACAGAGAGCTTCCACTGCAGCGGAAAGTATGAGAGGCGAAGTATGGAATTAAATATATATGTGAGAAGAATAAATGTTTTTTGGGGAGATGCTTAGCGACCTCGTATGTGATCAAGTCGAAATCAGGAGATTTTTTAGTGGGAAATGTTGATATGCAGTGCGCAAATACTTAAATTGATAAATAATATACTGTTAAAAACTACAGAATATAACGATTTCAATGATATATAATTTAAATTTATTATCACATTTTATAATCAACAATTAAAAATACAGTTTTTTTCTTAAATAGTTCTTTTTGTATTTTTATTGAACGCAAAACTAGTTTAAAACAGAACCATCGTTTATCAATAGTCTACCATCTATGTAAAATGTTATAAAGAAATAAACTGTGTACTTATTTGAATTGTTTTACTTAGTAAAAACCGAAAGAATCATAAAATCACTGAAATTAACATAAAACTTGAAATTAGAACCACTTTAATCAATCAGTGGCACTTGTACAAGCCACTTTTGATAATCACGATTATAATACGGTTATCACCATATAATATTATATGTTATATGGTCACGAAGGTTACGTTGATAATATTTTATCGATATAGATAAACATTACCAAAAACAGATTAACTTTACAGCTGTTTTTATATTGATAAAAATGTGGCTACTATGTATGCCACAGTTACGTAAAAGTAGAATGTTCAAATATAATATTGTTGCGCGTTTACAGTCTTTATAATGTTGGCTTCTATAGATGCCACAGTTGTCTTATTTATTAAATTTTGATTTTAGCTCTGCGCGTTAAAGGGATAAAAAATAATAATAATATTGCTAATTTAGCTTGTACTAAATAAAACAATAATAATCTTAAAATAAAATAAATTTCATAAAATGTTTATAAGAGAAACAGAAAAGAAGACTACGGAGAAACGCTTATTAGTCGTAAAAATATAGGATCCAGGGTAATTTACGCGACGATAAAAAAAACAATAATACCTTTGACCTTAAAAAAAGATTGAAGTCGCTTATATTGCGCGTTAGATTAAGTCAGTAGGTCAAGTTACATTTATTTTTTTAAATATTTATACATAATAAATGAAAATTACATGTATTAGTAAATTTGTCGTGAAAACGACAGTTTTAATTATAATAGTTTTGAATTATTTGTTGATCTGTGTACCATTTGGGTGCCTACAACTCATTTAGTTATTAAAACATGTGCCGTACAACAATAACAATAACATATATGTATAAATTTAAATAAGGTATGTTTGTGAAATATCAAATTGCATAATTTATCATTCTTAATATAATTATTATTTTTAAAAGTATTTCCCTTAGATTTTGTTAGTATAAAATGAGTATTCATTATTTATATAAGTTCCATTACAAATAAATTTCAGGATTCCTTCATACGTTAATAATATATCAAATGGGTTATTATTATTTAATTTTTTATACATAATAAAATATAACACCAACCTACTTAAACGGAGTACAGCTAATATGCTGAATATCATATTCATTTCAATTTAACGCGAGATAAATAAAATAAAATTATGTAGTAAATAAGTTAAAACGTTTCATTAAATTGTCATAATAAAATAATATAAAATACACAGTGTAACAGCCTTTTAAAGCGACACTAATTTGATTATTAACCAACATAAATATCGGTGATCAGCCGAGAAAACCATAATGCCAAATAGATCAAGTAAAAATGGACGGAGTTAATCCGAACTGGCCACATAATAAATAACTCAAAGAGCCTAACAGATGTAGTGCACTACTTTTTTTTTCGAAAATTGATCCGCTTTAATAGAAACAAAATTAGCTACTTTATGCTCTAGAAGATCGTTATAATCAATTCCGAATTCTGACTTGTCTTGTATAAATGTGGCGTCAATTTGGAAAACATGTGGCAAATATAATGTAGCGGCAATAAATGCTAACTGATGATAGCGGTAAAAATAGCAGAAGAATGGCGATGTTAAAATATATAATTTTACCTAAATCGCATCGTATAAAGTGTGTAAATGAAATTGGATTTAAATATCTAAAAAAATAATTTGAGCACCGCATTAAAATTTTACGTTTGGCCAGCGTATTTATCAGCTTCATAAAACGGCAATCGCTACTTATAGACACCCGGGCCCTGGGTGCTACAAGCCCATTCGTGAGAGAGATACGCTTCGTGTCCAGTTTAACAAAGGTCTAAAAAAGTAATGTAGAAAAGACTTTCTACACCTAAACCTCTAGTACTCTACATCTACTTAACGAGCGATTAATCCTAGTATTCGAAATTCGAATAAACCACTTTATTTAAATATTACTATCTAATACCCTCGTAAATAAAAACTTAAAATTACTCATACTTGTCCTTTAAATTAATTTATATTTTCTAGTCCTTTACCTTTTAATAACAATATTATCGTGCTAATGAATCGACCTATCCTGTAACTACCATATTAAGCAAGAAAATCTATCTACTTTTGTTCATTATATTGCTTCATCTCGTCAAATCGGAGCTGGTACCATGTAATACGACCGCTCCCGACACACGGAAAAATAGGAGCACCTACAAAAAAATAAAATAATTTTTGGGCTTAAATATGTTTCTATAGTATATTTGTATTCCTAACAATCGAGCAGATTTTATAACCCATACGTGGATACTTCTATATCTTTAATTTACATACCAACAGAATAAAATTATAGTGTTAAATAACAATAATCTAGTGAAAAATTAACTAAATAATAGCATATTTGCAAATATAATCGTAATTAATAATATGTTTATGTTAAGCAAAATCTAATTTTTGCAATTGTATAGCTTATTTATATAAAAAAAAATCCTTATTTTTTGTACCTATGTCACAGATCAACAATATACACTTATATGATACAAGCATACATATATATAGGATATAATATATGTATATAAAAAAAACATATATATTCGAGTAATCTAATACCTACGCATCGGTAAACGGGAATATTTTGCTGGCGCTGTTAATATAATGTCTCGTACGTTGGAGTTCATTAACAATAAACATTTCGATTTATAATTCCGTTAGAAAAATTTACTACACTTATTCAAACAAGTGAAATATTTACTTAAATCTCTTTAAGTTCCCTGGCCATATTAGCATCGTTAAATCATAATCATAATTATAAATTGTAATAATTGACCAGCTAATTTAATTCAAAAGAATGAAGTCCACACGATTCATTAAATATCGCTAAGTTGTTTAAGCTAACATTAATTTAATTTAATATTATAAGGTAAATATTTGCTAATTAACATCAATTTAACTATACATAGGATAAAATACTCAAATTCTATAAAAAAAAAACGAATACAGTTAGTCTATAAAAAACTTGAAACAGACATTCTTTTTCGATTTAAAGTATTATGTAGGATTAGTTTTCGTACCCTGCATTGTTCTTATTTCAATCACAATGAAGCCAAACCAATACCATTGTGTTTGACCAGCGAGACATTTTTTTTTCCACAACTGGCTATACAATATAAATAATATATTCTACACTGTTTTACTTAGCCACTCAACATTAGAACTAAATTTAGATAATATAATCTATAACATCCAATCCCTATATAATAACCATTAAGATGAATTATCTATCAGAAATATAAAAGATGAACATGTTACCCAAATTTGCACAATCATTTAATAAAGGTAAAAATATAAGGAAAGGATTTAGAAACAGTAATAAATTGGATTAGATTAGATAAAAAAATTACAACTTTACTTATTCGGTAATTATTAATTTTTTTGTTAGACCTGATACGATACAGAAATAGGCTTATAGCATTACTTACTTACTGTACAAAAAATGTATTATGTGAAATAAATTATTGAAAAAATCCTAAGACGGTTGATTTCCCGCCAGCTTAAATATATGTATAATATTTTAAGATAAACTATAATATATTATGTAAAAAACAGAATACAGATGACAGTGTTTTTCTGACATTAGGTTAGTGTGTGGGTGCAGTTTGTGGATGTCCTTGTTGTAAGTATTTCTCGAGTGTATTGACTGTGCCATATGAGTTTCTTAATGTCCATGTAGCATCGATTTTCCAGAATGTCGTTTCGGTATACGTACAACTTATTAAGGTACATGTACGGCTAGTTGAGTCAATGTTAACTTCGTATATGTATGATGTTGGAAATTGTGTACTCCAGTACATTCCAAGCAAACGACAATTGGTAACGACAAAACATTCTGATTAGATCCTGATAAAAAATTTGAAACATTTCTTTTAATTTGCTAATATTAGCTTACTAGTTACTATTTATTATTATGGTACAAAAAACAACTATTTTATTAGTTATTACGATTTTCCTGAGTGTCTTTTCGGTAGCAGAACTACATATAAAGGTACATGTACGGCTAGTTGAGTCAATGTTAACTTCATTTATGTATGTTGTTGGCAATTGTGTACTCAAGTATATTCCTATCAAACGACAATTAGGTAATAGAGAGGCACCATCTTCTACATCCTGTACAGATCCTGATTAAAAATTTGAAACATTTCTTTTTTAATTTACTAATATTAGCTTACCAGTTACTTTTCTTTGTGGTGCAAGACAAAACTGTTTTATTTGTTAATATAAAGTGATAAAAAATACTACAATAATTTTTATAATATATAGAGTAGCGGTTCTTTACCCACGGTCGGAAACCGTGACACCTTATACATGTCTGGTCAATTGTTCACATATCTTATCAGTAGACTACACTTTCGACAAATTTTTTTACAACCTAACCTTCCTGTATTATATATATTATCATGCCCAAAAAAAGTGCGTATAATATATGTATGCATATTTCATAAATCTATAGTATCTTGACCTGATTAAACTATTATCTTGTATTTTTACCATTATGTCTTTATATTGAAGACACAGTTGGCTTGTAAACCGATAAACATACAAAATATTGATAATATTGTTTTAGATTAGGTATCTTATAGAAACATAAATATGTAAGTTAATAATGTTGTTATAATAATTTAATTTTAATCAGTGTTATTCAAACTCAAAATTTTGTGTCGAGTAATATTATCTCATAAAAAAATATTTTTTAGAACTATTATTAAATCTTAAAAACATAGTAGTTTTATTTAACTTGAAAGTCACTCCATTTTATGGAAAGTTGATAACTCTTTTTTTTAACGTAAATTTGTGTTAGACTTGATGTTTTGTGACTAAAAGATTATTATATATTATATTTGATTGTATTTTTTTATTATAGTAGATCAAATGTCAAGCTTTTAGTAAATTAATATTTTTTAATCTTACCTAAATTCTGCATTTTATATGCATTACGAAAATATGATGATGAAATATAAAATTAAACTAAAACTTAGTGCTTGACTATTATTTGTACATTTTATATCAAGTATTTCTTTTTGAATATTAATGGTTGATTAAAAAAGCTATATTAGTAACATTTTGTATGATTTAATAAGACATTCGCAGTGTGCTTTTAGTAGTAATTTAAATTTAATGTTTTAATATTTATTTGTATGTATATATTTGTTTGAAAAAATTAATAAATAACTAGTATGTGATTTGGCTTATATTTTCTTAGTTATGTACCTACACATTTTTAAGAAACGAAAATTAATAGTTTGTCGTATTTTGCTTTTCAGCACAAGGTTATAACGTTAATAACTTTTCCTTTTTGACGATTAGTTTTTTTTATTATATAATGGTCATAATGATTTTTTAATCATTTAAAAATGTTACCTATACCAATTTATACTACAACCATTTATTTAAATACTAAAGGATTAATTAATTATTTTGTGATAAATATACGGCCAATTTGTATACCGATAAGCCCTTGTGTGAGACTTGGCCGTTATTTCTATATTTTAATAATTTTTGGCAGCGGTAGTTCCTAAATGGTTTTTTCAGGAATTGTTTCCATGTACTCTAAGTGATGTACACCATTAAGTGTTAGTATATTATATTAATGTAGTAGTATATGATATCACTAGACAGTTATACCTACCGATGGTTAATATTATTAGCGTTCTAGTTGCAAAATATATTCTGAATAGCTCACCGTGCCTCAATTTATTTTGCTGCCCTAAGAAATTTAATAGGAAATAAATTGTTACAAATGCAGGTAATAATAACCGATGCATTATGTAACCATAATATTTAATTTATGTGACACGCATGTTACGCACTATGGGTGAGATTTGAGAAGTACAACATTCGTATACGTTGCAGTTAAGTTATAAGTAGGTGGAAGTGTATAAAATAAAATAGAAATTTGTTTGTAATCTTATGGAACAATTAGAACAGTTTATTAAATAAAAATCAGGTGAGCAATAGACCAATAATAATAATGAACCCATAAGCTTAAACTAACAATAACGCGGTTGAATAGTATGCTGTGTCGAACGCCAACACAAAATATGTGTAGCACACTTAATATTTAAAATTTAATAATAATTTTTTTAAAATTAAATTGCTTAATTATATGTGTCGTCTTGTTATGTACTAAATAGTAAATACAGATGCCGAATTACAACAAAATGATAATGATAATGTGATAATATCATCGTTATAATATAATCATACTTTATAATGCAAATAGGGGTTTAGATAATGTACAGTCTACTGATAAGACATTTGAACGGATGACGGTTATACTAGGTGACCTTTGCGTCCGAGCAAGTAGATAAAGAATCGATTGTTCACATAATATAAAAAAAAAAGTGAAGCGAAGGTTATTTATGTCTGATTATCAAAACAGTATTACCGATAAGGGTCAATATAATTATTAATAGCAGATAAACTAACAAATATTGATTTTAAATTCAAATCTTTATAAAGTCATAGCAAACGAACAGATAGTTAAAAATTAGAAATTCAAACGCTAAAATTGTTTTAAAAATGTTGTCTACAGATTTATAAAATTAAAAACATACGTTTTCATTTAAAAAACCAAATGCTATATGCTTGTTTAACATATAAGGGTTGAAGATAAGAATATTCTAAATATTGGAAAATGAAGTAAAATATGTATCTAAAAGTTTAGGGAAAAAAAATTCTCAAAATATTCATATTTTCCGAGAAAAGGAGTGTCCTACGTTAGTTGGATCACCCTGCATATTTATATTTAAATTATAGAGCCGCAAGGGCACTCGCAAGAAGAAGAATACTTATATATACATAATTATTTGACGGTATTCAAAAACCATACAGCTTAATATAAAAATATTTACCAAGTAAACGACGTCGAATTATAATTTTTAAAGCTTCAAAATCGTATTTTCTTCTCTTATTTACAATAACGCTCAGTTCCTCGGTTTCTATGAAAACGATTATTAAATGACCCGTGTTCCGAGGAAATCATAAAAATAAATAATATTTTAGTCGCTATTTATACATAATTGTTGCATTGCATTACAAAGAATTGTGACAAAACTAACTTTTTATACAACCACTTATTAGCGTTGATACTCAACAAAAGTATTCTTTGTATACTTGAAATTCAAAGAATTTAATTCACATCAATAGTATAGCCAACTTAAGGTTGATGAGGTGAAATAATATTCATTTTTCTATTTAATTTACAACCAAAATACCACCTTAAATTTTTACTAAGTCTCACTCTCTCTCCCTCTCTCCTCGACAAAAAGTCGAATTTTTTAAAATTGTTATATGATATACAAAATAAATAAATCAAATCACATATGAAGCAATTATCAACTCTAAATAGAGGCTATTTACTATAAAAAAAAACTCGTAATTACGTCTTGCATATCCTGAAAATGTCATCTCTGTAACAAATACATTAAAATATTATTAAGCAGTTAATAAATCCCAGTTGACATATTTTATACATATCATTCACTCTATAACTGAGACTAAGTAGACCAATATAAATAAATGCAAAATATTATTTTATATTCTATAATGATGTTTAAATAAATGTTTTAAATTCTAATTCGAATGTTTCTTAATAGCTTAAATATTAAACATGTATAGCATTATGTTATAAATCGTAACTACAAAAATATGTAACTATTTTTTTAAAATTTTATATTTACGTGTTATAGTTTCTATGTCTTGTAGCATTATTTCGAGGAAATGATTGGCTCCTAAAACAAAAGAAACTTTAATATACATTCGTATTTTTTATTTTTGAAACCGATATGTCATATTGGTATTTTTTAGTTGGTTCAATTGGTATTCTCAAAGTAGTTATAATTAATAAATATTGAATAAGTAAAATAAATATGAAATATTAAATGGGGTTTTTACTTAGCAATATTGGTAGATTTCGTTGTTCTAAAATTTAAACAAAAATCTTGTGTGAATAAAGAATAAAAAACAGTTGTGTGGAAACGCTTCCATAAAGTGCAATAAAAAATTATTACCCTCTAATCTGTCGAAAAATCATGTGTATTAGTAACTCAGAAAAAATATACTCTACTGTATATTCAATACGATAAAATGCTCTTTCGAATATTCAATAGGAATGAAATATTAGAATTTTTTTTATAAAATTCAACAAAAATTGTTACCCGGTACAGCGATCAAAAAATTAATTTTACCTGAAATTAACATTATATAAATTAATGATATTGAATTGGATTTGCTATAGTAAATTATTACATTGTATAATTATACATTAAAAGACGAGGTCAAAATAGAAACAAATTATATTATATAGACTAGGGAGTCCTTATAAAATGTAATGACTGAATTGATGCAGTTTTGGGGATGAGAATAAAATATATTTATCTGACGAGGTTGCTAGATCTAACATCAGTATTTTTTCATAAAGCTTTTATTTAGATTTCGGTGAAAAATATAATAATTATGACACTTATCAATTGCATAAAGATAAACTTGACATGCATTTTTTTATATTATTTTGAAATATTTTTTTCTACTCTTGTCTTTATTTTTTTTAATTATAATATACTTATGATTACTGAAATCTTGGTAGTTAAGATCATCATTGATATCATCAACCATTGTCTCAATTAGATACTCCAATGCATCTAGAATAAACAAATGAAGATTTTTGCTATACTAAAATATTAAAATTAAATTAAACTAGGTACCATAAAAATATTTAGAATAATTTTAAACCCGACTATTTCTCCCTAGATTATATTATTAGAAGTCGCTAATTTATATATTATATTGATATGTACACTGTTCTACATATCCGGTTCACTTTTCTTAACTATTGATAATAACTATAATTTTAAATTTACTGATAACTTGACTATTAGGTACATATAACAAATCGTCTATATATATTAGTGTATGATTTTTAGTATAATATCTTACTTGCTTCAGATCCATTTTCTAAAGTTAAATCATTTTTTTCAGAAGCAAGCTTCATGTAATGAGCTATGTTACATAAATTTTAAAAATTTGTATAAAAACAGTGGATCTTAAAAACTTAAAAAACATTTATTTATAAAATGAAATTATTACTGACTTGTAACGTAAACAAAATCCAAATACATAACGAGACAGTTTTAGGATGATAAATAAATTAACAAATAAATAAATAAATATATATACTAGCTGCCCGTGTACCCTGCTTCGTACGGGTTAAGAAATACAATTGGAACATAGTACTCACAAGTTATACAAATTATTAGTTTATTATTAGTCATTATTATGATTATATTTTACTATCAAACTCCAACTCCATCACCATCTCTATTCCTATCCCCATCCCTATGGAAAAAATGGTAAACGTGTTAATGCCCGACTGGTTTGCTGTCACTATCAAATTTACGGTTTTGTTTTTATCAACAATAGTTTTGTTTTCGAGATTCATGTACAGGACTCTGTGTTGTCCTGATTCTTTGGGCTATGTTTTGAAATGTTACAGTCAAGGTGGTAATCTATCGAAGACTAAAATGGTAACTATAAAATTTGATATGTAAAACCATTTCTTTTTGGCCAGAAACTATAAATAAATATGATCAGCTGTCAACCGTCCATATGTCAGCTGATTAGCTGTCAGCTGTGATATTTGTTCAAATTGCGCCATCTTTTGGAATAAACTTTCACTAAAATTTTAATCTCTCAAGTTGGACCAAATTGCACACAGTAAAGAATGTATATATATATACATTTATTACTAGACCCATAATATTTCCTAGATCGTTAAACTGGTTTTTTTGTAAGGTAATAATCTAACTTGAATGATTCTGTTGACTATTTAAATTGTATTTTAACAATTAACAAAAAAACGAAAAACGAGGATGATGAAAATATTTTTTTTTGTATATAATCCCGAAAAACAGTCATCTTCTAGAAAGTTCTGATAACTTTTTCTTAATTTAAAACGTATATCTAAGAGGTATTACAAACTTTAATTAATTTTAATCGTGTTTTGATTAATAAACACTAATAGTTCTACTAAGAGCTTTACGTTTAGTGAAAAATCCGGAGTTTCATCGACGAACAAAACACATTCAGACGCGGTATCATTTTATTCGAGAGAAGTACGAGGAAGGTCAATTTCAACTACAGTATATTGACATGCAGAACCCTGGTTACAGACATCCTAACTAAACCATTGCCAAAACAACGATTTGAGATGTTACGGTCAGCAATGGGAGTCAGTCAGTTGAAAGAGAAAGTCGACCTATAGAAATTATTTACTGAGGGAGGGTATTGAAATATTTAATAAATAATTTGTATTATATTCATCATAGAATGTGCTTATTAATATTATAAAACTGCCCTTTTTCACTACACATCCTTTAGTACACTTCAATCCAAATATCGAAAAAAACCAAAATCTATTATAGAATTCTCTCCAAAGCGCATAAAAATGTTATTTTTAGATTAATTTTTTTCAGACTTAAATCCCCAAAACTGCTATCCTTTCTTTGCCTTCTAGAGGAACGAGTTTATAGGAAAAATGTTTTCCTAAAACATTACCCATCAGCTCCTTAAATGGGAGGGGGGAGTTCTAGAAATCTTCAGGCAATTTAAAAACTCTTAGAGCTCCCTGAGAATTTCGTCAGATTAAAAAAGTTATTGAGGGCTATGCCTTTATGATGTCTTTCAAAAGTATAAGAAATTTGAATTTAACAAATCTTTTTTTGCTAAAAATTAAATTTAGGTCGAATAGTATTCACTGTTAATTTTGGTTCTGTGTTAAGATAGCAGTTGTTTTTGTGTTCAAGACTCAGCTATACCGTGCAGTGTACACAATCACCCAATGTATTCACTAGATATGCTTAAAAAAACCCCAACAACAAAATACGATGTAGGCATCTTATGCGATCAACTGTATACATAAAAAAATATAAAATACGAACGAAATTCTCAAAATTCCATGTCAGTTGCTTATTTATTTGAGTTATTAGCTCCCACAAGGTACATTTTGTGCTTAATTTATTGTGTTTTATTTGAACGGGTTTCTTTTTAAGATACTTATTCTTAGACTTGAGGCTCTGTATAATAATATATTTAACATTTTTAATTATTGGGTTCTAATGATATCGGAAACATCTCAAATATTTTTTACAACGCAAACCAAAGTTGTTTTTTACTAGAGATATATTTTACCCATCTCTGGTGTTTTTTAGAAATATGAACGGTCTGTTACTATACAAATAACATTGCCATTTGCGTCATACTTTAATAAAACTATTTCTAGGGAGCTTGAATAATATCTGTTAAATAATGTCCTACTTAAGATATGGGATAATATAGAGACACGATAAATTTCTAGCGGAAATTAATAAATAAATAATCGGCCCAACTAAATGATTACAGGAACAAACGTTATTTTTAGATTAATTTTTTAATCTACTTTAGTTATTTTGTTCTTTTTCGTTTTCGTAAGTAAGTATCTATATATTGAAATGTACAATGTCATATAATTAATTCACATATTATTTATATATATATGTATATATATTTTAATTTAAAAGCTTAAAATTTTCGATTTATTACAGTATAAATTATCATAAAGGTTGAATAAAAGTTGTAAGAAAACGCAAAAAAGTGTTTTGATGGAAACGACGGGTTTGAACCTGGTACCGGTCACTTCTGAGCACTGTTCACGCTCAAACGCACTACGCATAATTTTTGCTGACGAGTGAGAAATAAATCTTTTTGAATTGCAAGATTCCCCCGGAACTACGGACAAGCAATCGACCCCATTTTAACCCCAATTTAATACTCTAATCATAATATGCTTCTTGAAGGGAATTAATAAATAAACTTGTTTTTACTTAACACCAAAAATAAATTACATCAAACCATATAAGCCATGTACAAATACATAGGTTTATAAAAAACCCAGATATGTGTAATATTCTAGTAATTTAGAGTTGTTTTCGATAGAAAATACACAGGAAACACATTGTAATACGAATATGTCTTGTGCCCTTTCCCTGCCCGCAACTAACTTACTACTACTATTTACTTACTTGTATAATTATAACTAATATATGTGTATAGTAATATTTGTTTATTTACCATATAATTATTTAAGTATCTAAGAAGCTTATTTAAATTTTTTATCCATTTGTTTTCAGTATGGTTAATATTAATATGGACTATCTCTACTTAAATTGATAATTGTTATTGTCTGCAACACTACTACCAACCGCAAGTTTGGTATATTAAACTATTGTAGTCAATCAGTCTAAACCAATTCCATCAATACATTGTCGAATGTTGAGTCATATTCAATTTTCAGTAAACTCATAGCTGTTATATTCTAAGGTATAATATATAAGATCATCAATTTTCAATAGTTTAGTTAGTTGCTATAAATTCGTCATTCGATAATTATTATTATTATTTTATTTTAGTTACTGTGGAACACTATTGCCGATAACCGTTTTCCATTTAGGCAGTAAGAATAATGAGATAGATCCACAAATTCAAAACAAATATCAGTCAATTATACATTTAGTTATTCAGCTAAAAATGTAATTCAATAAAATAATTTAAAAATACTTTATCATTTTAAAAGTGAAATAACACTTTTAAACTTTAAGTAATTAAACACACATATACTTAACATATCGATATGTATTATATATTTTATTTATTGTTTATTGGTCCTACTTAAGATACGGGATAATATTATTAGGACACGATAAATTTATAGCGGAAATAACTAAATTAAGAATCGGCCAAACTAAATTATTACAGGAACAAATGTGAATTAGTTATTTCAGCAACAAATGTATTGTGATCTTTTAATAACCAGATATTTAATTGGACCTACTTTGTATTTAAGGAGGAGGTACTAATTTATTTAAATTATTAGCTATCACAAGGTACATTTTGTGCCAAATATATTTAGTTATTTAAACGGGTTTCTTTTTAAGAAACTTATTCATCAATGATTTCCTGATTCAAAGATCTGTATAATAATATATTTAATATTTGGTTCTAATAATATAAGGCATATTTGAAATATTGGACAATTTTTTGATACTACGCTAACCAAAATTGTTCTTTGCTAGCGAAATATTTTATCCGCCTCTGGTGTTTATTAGAAACATGAACGTTCTGTTTTTTACATATAACATTGCCTTTGCGTCACACATTAATAAAACTGTTTCTATATACTTTGAATAACATTTGTTAAATAATATATATTATATCCATTTAGGCTTTATTCGTAACATAATAGTTTCTAAAATACTTAATTGTTAATGTTTTTAAAAAGGAAAACTAAAAGTTACAATTATTAAAAAAAATATATTTAATGTACTTAATGAATGATCTGTTTATGTTGACATAAAATATATATCAAATAGGTATTTTTACAATTGATTTTTGTACCATCCTCCAACACAGAAAATATTACATATTTAAAAAAAAATTTAATAGTTAAAAAAATAAAATTCTATAAAAAAAACCAAAAAGAGTTAGTCTATAAAAAATTTGAAATAGACATTCTTTTTCGATATCAAATATTATGTAGGATTAGTTTTCGTACTCTACATTTTTCTTATTTCAATCACAATGAATCCAAACCAATACCATTGTGGTTGACCAACGAGACATTTTTTTCCACAATTGACTATACAATACAAATAATATATTCTACACTGTTTTACTTAGCCACTCAACATTAGAACTAAATTTAAATAATATAATCTATAGCATCCAATCTCTATATAATAACCATTAAGATGAATTATCTATCAGAAATATAAACGATGAACCTGTCAACCAAATTTGCACAATCATTTAATAAAGGTAGAAATACAAGGAAAGGATTTAGAAGCAGTAATAAATAGTTGGAATAGATTATATGAAAAAAAAATACAACTTTACTTATTCGGTAATTATTTATTTTTTTGATAGACCTGACATGATACAGAAATAGGCTTATAGCATTACGTACTTACTATACAAAAAATGTATTATGTGAAATATATTATTGAAAAAATCCTAAGACGGTTGTTTTCCCGTCAGCTTAAATATATGTATAATATTTTAAAATTTCTGATTTTATAGTGTATATAGTGATAATAATATGATGAACTATAATATATTACGTAAAGAACAAAATAAGGATGCCAGTGTTTTTCTGACAATGGGTTAGTATGTGGGTGCAGTTTGTGGACGTCCGTGTTGTAAGTAATACTCGAGTGTATTGTCAAGGCCATATGAGCTAAAAACTGACCATGTAGCACCGATTTTCCTGAATGTCATTTCGGTAGCAGAACAACTTGTTATGATACATGTACGGCTAGGCGAGTCAATGTTAACTTCGCTTATGTATGATTCTGGACTTAGTGTACTCCAGTATATTCCGAGCAAACGACAATTGGGTAACGATATAACATCCTGTACAGATCCTGATTAAAAATTTGAAACATTTCTTTTTTAATTTGCTAATAATAGCTTACTAGATACTACTTATCCTTATGGTACAAAAAACTATTTTATTAGGTTAATACGAAGTCATAAAAAATTATACAATAGGCATGGTGTCGTATTGAACAGCCATGATATTTGTATTACATGAAAGTACGTGTTAGTAATTATAATTTATTTAGTTAATTGTTAAAATCTCAAATTATTTGTATCCTTGTCCTATCAAATAACTTAAATATATAAAAATATATTAATAGCGTTCAAAAACCATACAACTCCATAATAATATTTACCTAGCATACGACGTCTGATTATACTTTTTAAAGACCAAGCAACAAAGTCTCTTCTCATGTTTGCAAGGTTTTCCAATTTTTCCTCAACTATGACAATAATTATTAAAAGACCGTGTTGAGGAGACATAATTAAGATAAATAATATATTATTCGCATAATTGTGATACAACTAACTTTTTGTACAACCACATATTATTGTTGAACCTCAACAAATGTACTTTTTCTATACTTCAAATCCCGAATAATTTATTACACATTAACACTGTAGTCTCACTTTCTGTCCCTCTTTCCTCAACAAAAAGTTGAATTTATTACAATTCTTTTTTGACACAAAAAATATAATAAATAAAATTAAGCAAAGATCAACTCTAAAACAATTTTTAAAGGCTATTTATGAATATCAGACCAATCGTACATACCACCCAAATAATCTCCTGGCATATCAATTCCTGTAACAAACACATCAAACATCAAATTATTCTGCTGTTAATAAGTCCCGGTTTATATATTTTATACATAACATCCCACTAGGTCAATTAGATCAATATTAATTAATGCGCAGTATTATTGTATAAATGTAAATTTATATTGTATAACGATTTTAAACAACGGTTTAAATTTTATTTCGAATGATTTTTTAAAATCTTAAACATAAAACATATATAGTTCTTTTTTTAATTTAAAAATACATTCTTTTTTATATTTACCTAATTTACTCTCTATGTCTTGAATCATTTTGTCGAATAAATCATCATAGACTTCTAAAATTTAAAACAAAATACATTTTAATGTACCCACATATATTTTATTATTGAGACCGATATATCATATTGGTATTTGTCAATAGGACATATTGTTATTCTCAAAGTAATTATAAATAATAAATATGCAATAAGTATAATAAATATATAATATATGAAAAAAGGTTTTTATTTTGCATTAGGTGAACTGGAAGTTCTGAAATTAATACAAAAATCTCGTGTGCATAAAGAATATTAAATAACTGTTTGGAAACGCTTCCATAAAGTGCAATGAAATGTATTACCTGTTCTTCTCATGAGAATGTTCTGGATGATCTGAAATTAACAACACAAAAATTAATGTAATTGCATTGAATTTTCTATTCTATTATAAACAGGATGATGAATTTCAAGGAAGAAAAAACATGTGTGCTAGTAATTTGGAAGAAGTATGTTTCACTGTATATTCAATACGATGAAAGTCTCTTTGGCGAATTCAATAGGAATGAAATATTAGAAATAATTTTATCAAATTTAACAAAATCTATTACCCGGTACAGCTGTCAAAAAATTAATATGGCCTGAAATTTTAATTAATAAATAATATTGAATTGAATTTGCTATAGTG